>NW_015112890.1:313209-316069 GCF_001443285.1 Poecilia latipinna
CAGACGAAACCACAGCATCTCCATCGACCACAGAGAGACGGTGGAGAGCGGTCAGAGTGGACCTGGTGGTCTCCCCCATCAGCCAGTTTGCTTTTGCTCTGCTGGGCTGGACCGGATCCAAGGTGGGCATCGTCACTCGCCCTCCGGGGGTCTCCTTTACTCGCCTTCTGACCGACATCACTTCCTCCGCAGCTGTTTGAGAGGGAGCTGCGGCGGTGGGCGGGGCATGAGAAAGGCATGTCTCTGAGTAGCCACGCCCTGTACGACAACAAACAGGTGAATGGATCAATGATCTCTGCTTCTGCCATGAAAGAAAAGCGATCTAAATTAATCAGTTATCATGTTTGCAGGGTCGATATATAAGAGCTTCTTCAGAGGAGGAGATATTTGCTCACCTTGGTCTGGAGTTCATTCCTCCAAATGAAAGAAACGCCTGAAAAATCCCTGTAGGAGCATCACGGAGCGCTCTGCTGACGACTGGAGAAACTCCAGCTGATACTCCATGCTCTGTGATCCTGCTGCTGGATGCATGATTGTGAGACAAAATGTTTAAAAAATCATAAATTTACAATGTTACAAGAAAAATGTATGAGAATAAACTCACAATAATATGAGAGTAAAGTTGAATTATTACAAGAATAAAGTCATAGTATTACAACTTTACTCATAATATGACTCATTTCTCATATTATAGCTTTATTCACATATTCTTAATTCTCATTTAATTCAACTTTATTTTGCAATATAATTTTATTCTCTTGTCATTATGACTTTATTGTCATATTATTTCAACTTTATTCTCGTAATTGTGTTTTATTCTTTTTTCTCTGTATGTACTATGTGGTAGTTGTCTGGTCAGCTTGAGATTTTACACTTGAACAGTTTGAAGCCTCAGATCTCAGAGCTTTAACAAACAATCAGCTGATCATGAAACAAAAAAATATAAAAGATTTTTATTGCTTTTATAAAGCTGTTAAAACATGCCATCCTCAAAAGAACGAGCCTGGCATGGCTTGCAGCTCACATTAATCATGTATTATTATTTTTTTCCCAATAAAAATGAAAAACAATAGAATGAAAATGTCCGACATAATAGATTAAATCCTCTCAGGATATAAATTCTAATGCTTTATGTTAGCTTTATCAATGTTCATAAACATGGGCAGCATTAGTTTTTAAAAATGTGGAGTGACTTATTTCATTTAAAATTAATAAAATGTTTTGCAAATATATTGTGTTTCTTTTGTGTTTGTTTTTGTAATTAGTTTTAAACGAAGTTGAATTGTGTTTTATTGTATTATGTGGTTATAGTAAACATTCCCAAACTCCTCTTCAGTTCCCAGCATCCTGTGGCTCTTTGACCGTTTTCTCTCCCTGAAGTGTTTGAACAGAACAATTCTAAATCCAACTACAGTTTTACTAAAATATCCCTCAGAATAATACAGAACTGTCTGACATGTAAATAGCTTTGAATCTGGGCAGCAAATAAATTCTGAAAATCTTAGTATATTCCATTTTTCACCGCTTTACTTCTGCAGAAATAAACTGAAAACTACAATTCGGCAGAGTAACAAGCATTCATAGTTCTGTTAAGCGAGGATTTTTTGTGGTTTCAGTTTTTTTGGTGCACGTCCTTGCTATGCATGTAAATGTTAACATTTTGCTCAGTTTTAGTGTATGGAGGGTTCCGTTAAGTGACTCTCCCCACAAACACACCTGTGTCACACTGACATCCATTCAGGACCGTTCTTATCAGTTTATCTGCACAGAAACCACAACACCGTCATGACAGTTCATTCTAATAGTAAAACTATTGGTTCTTCAGAGGCATCATGCACCAGATTAGAGTCAAATATTGTCAGCCTGCTGCATTTGACAAATTAACTACATAATTTGGATGTAGTCTCTGAATGACGCATTAACAACAAATTTAACAAACTTCTATTAAATATTCTACAGAGTTTCATTAAAATTGCTCCAACATGTAAGATAAGCAGATGTACATACATGTAAGGGTATCCCTGGAAAACATGTGGAAAAATTTTACATTTTATTTTGCGTGTCTATAAATGTTAACACAATTTTTATTTTTATTTTTTTAACAAGCAAAGGCTCTGGCCAGAACATCTGTATTTGCATGTTTCTGGTAGGCTAGTAAATCTGACGCACAAGCTTCTCTTGGCCCACAGGGTGTTAACTTTTGCTTCAAAAATGATATGACTGGAGGCTGGAAAAGACTGTTGTGTTCAAGTTGTGCTAAAAGNCAAGGATTTGTTTTATCCAATTAATCGATTATTTGTGATTAGTAATCGTTAGTCACAGCCCTAATCTTCTATGACCAAGTTTGCTTGGAGTCTAGGTTACCTGCTTTCACTTGGAATAAAACAAACAAACTGATAACTGCATGAATTTAATTGTTTGGGGGGCGGGGCTTGCCCAGGACTGCATTCCTGTTAGAGCCACCCCTGAACTTGATGCATTATGGATCCTGACTCGGGATCATCAGCAAGTCCAGGAAAAGCATCAAACATTTTAGGTTTCCTCTCATCTAAATAAAACCTTTTCCTGCTTCTTGTTTGAAATGAATATATTTCTACAACAACTTAGATTTCCAGACATGAACCTGATGCTGTCTGCCTCTCTCCATGAACAGGGCCTGCTGTTGTACCAGAAGACCACCAGGAACTCCTACTTGGAGTGTAGCGAGGGTCCGGGCCGGCCCCCCTCCAACATCGATCGCTTCGAGAGATGCTTGTCCATCTTCAAGCTGTCGGCAGGACAAACAGGAAGCGGTGTCCAGTCAGACGAAACCACAGCATCTCCATCGACCACAGAGAGACGGTGGAGAGCGGTCAGAGTG
>NW_015112890.1:321710-329750 GCF_001443285.1 Poecilia latipinna
GTGTTCAAGTTGTGCTAAAAGCCTAAAGTAGCACCCCAAAGCTAAACATGCAGCAGTGCCATTGTCGGTGTCCACAGTCCACATTTCTAAAGAAGTTCCTTGAAACACTTGAAAACTGAATAACAATAGTGGCTAAAATAGCAATTTGCACCAATCTGATGGTTGAATAACCTGAATAACACTAAGATAATAAATATTTTAGTTGTTGAGCTTTTATTCAATAATTAAGCAGCAAAAAGGGTTATTGAATAATATCACAGCATTAGTCCTACAATTATTGATAACTCTAGCATTCACTTTAATTAAATGTTAACCAAGTATTTTTTTATGTGTTTTTACATTTGAGTTGATCAGAGGGTATACCATAAATATGATGGTCATGAGGGTCATTTTAGCAAATTTAAAAATACTTTATTGATCCCAAAGGAACATTAAATGTTGTAACTCACATTAATGTAGCTTTAGATGGCTCTGTGGAGATTTTTTTAGTGATGCAACCTTTCTAACCTAAAGCAGCATTTTTCATTACATCTCTAAGAACTAACAGCTGCTTTTGCAGCACCTGAACTGTCCAGCAAACATGTAGAAGCTCTAAGTCGTCATCTGGTTTACAGTGGGACAAACAGTCAGTGTGATGAGCTCAACAGGTGGCAACGTAGGTTCCAATATATCTAGCTTCCATGTACCCTGCTAGCAGGCAATTTGACATGAAAAAGCTGTTTTGCTGTAACATTTTTGTTGCACCCAAATCATCTGATTAAAGATTTTAAAAAGTCCTTTATCTGCATCAGCCACCTCTCCTGGATGAGTCAAATTTGTATCCTTTTTTTATTTCATTTTGGAGGGACTAGAGTGGCTCCCGGGCCACGTTTCGGACAGCGCTGTCTTAATGTTTTGCTACCAGCTTTCACCTGGTTTCTTCCAGCAGACTTCTGTCAGTTCCTCAGTTTCCTGAGAGCGTGTTTTTTGGCGTGAGTGTGAACTAGCAGGCGTTTCCTTCTGCTCTTCCTAACAGCCTCATTATCCTCTAAATACTGGTTTGACATCAAAGGTGGCGTCACTCCTCACACCTCCATCTCCTCTGGGTCCACACACTTCCTCATGCATGGACCGGTCTGCAGAGGCAGGTCCAACGTCCCTCTGTGGCTGTAGGAACGGTGACCTTGGTGGTGGCAGGCTGGACCAGGGAGGGAACCGGTTTAAAAAACACCTTCCTTCGATGTTCCTGGACCAGACGTTCCATGTGACTGTCTTTGACTCTGAATGTGTGAACAAAAGGTGACTAAGATCAGCCCCCATTTCTCTGATGCCAAGCAGATGAAGTTAGAGTAAATATACATTTATTTTATGTCTATGAAGTACACCAAGATCATAATTCAGTTCAATAAATTTAAATCTGCCTTTCAATGAGGCTTGTTTGTCAGATTAATTAGCAACCGTAAAGCAGGTAATAAACATGCTTTCATTAAGGTCACATTTCTGCTAAAAATGTTTTTTTGTTTGTTTGTTTATTGGTCTTAAAATCTTAAAGGGGCAGTATTATGTGTTTTCCAGGCATACAGTTCAATTTCATAGCACATTCAAACAACTATGTTAACTTCAGTTGTTAAAAAATGCTATAACAAATATGACTTAAATTAAATTTGACTTTGTAATTTAACACCTTGAAATTGGGCCTCTGTCTCTTTAAGAAACTCCTGCTCTTTGTGAAACTCCGCCTTCAGGAAGTCATCACAACATGGCTCCTCTATTGACCCTTTTACCACTGTTGGACTGAGAAGTAACTCCTATAATGAGCTCAGCAGGTGTGCAGTACCACCAGATGTTTGCTAATTGCTGCTGGCTAGTCTGAAGGAGCTCAGTAGGGGAGTCAAGGTAGAGGGAGGCTTTATAAGCTTGGAAAATGCAGCTCAGAGGATAAGCTGCATCTCGAGGAGCAGAGCTAGGTCCACACAGGTGTTTTACACAGCTGAATGGTTGCCATGGAGATTATTGCTTCATGCAGACATGCATGAAACAATCAAGACAACACTCCAGGTAAGTTTCTGATGATTGAATAACATTATAACATGATGTAAAGTTCAATTTTACATAACACTGCCCCCTTAAGGGAGGCAAAATCTCAAACTGTTATAGCTTTGTTTCAAGAAATTACTTCACTAACTCAGTTATAAGATTAAAAGACTGCAAGACATTGAATAAATAAATATGACTCCATACATTTTACTGGGTTTTTCCAATTTTTGAGAAACAAACTCACTACAGAAATAATCCATCAAATTCTGAACAAAAACTGAATATTTCAGCTATGTACAGATTAGCTTGTCATCAGACTACAACAGCTAGCTTCCATGATGAAGGACCATTTAACCAAAGTGACTGCAAGGTCTCTCCGCTATCAGCTGGGGTAATTGGAGGTGTTCCCCAGCCAGCCGGTTCTCCAGCCCTGCAATCACTGGCTAATATTTAAATGCCCCGCTCCATCCAGCCCCATCTGATGAAGGGAGTCGCAGTGCCTGCTCATCCACTGGGACCGGTCTCGCTGGCCCCCATCAAAGCCCGGGGAGCCTTTGATGAGGTTGATAGGGATCAATGGGACGAGGGTAGAGGCCTTAACTGACTGTGTTACAGACGGGGCGGGCAACTGCTGGAGACTGCCGGCAATGGAGATCAATGATTATTAGGCGCCATCAGCGCCTTGATCTGCATAGAGGAATCCATTCACCATCAAAGGGCCATCTTCTGAGGTGTTTGGCAGATCCCAGCTTTCTGTGTCAAAGGCCACATCTTGGCCTGTTTTTCTTTTCTCCTCCCCATTTGTTCTGTTTATTCTAAACGGTTGATGCAAAGAAGGGTGACACTGTACTAGTTCTGGGAGTGAATCTGAAGATCTGTTTCCCCACTAACAGAGAGGATAAGTTTCAATAATCGTCTGGGATAACAAGCTGCTGAGCAAATTCTACCAAACAGGAGAGTAACGGTAGAAACGTGGCTGGTTTTAGGCAACCTGAGGAATACACGGATTAGCTGGAACAGTGGAAGTAGAAGTGAAAACTACCACAGGGTATTAGGGCGATTGTAGGCAGAAAAAAAGGAGTACAGTTCCACCAAAAATTTCAGAAAGTTTGAGGTTGATCTCAGAAATTTTGTTGAAAAAAACTTGGAAATTTCTGAGTTTCAAAAGTCAAAAAACCTTTTAGGATTTTTTTTCTAGTAAATTTTTGACTTTTTAAACTCACAACTTTCCCAGTCCTTTTTTTGTAGAACATTTCTGAGATTAATCTCAAAACTTTTGGGGGGGGAAAAAAATGGACTTTTTTTTCTACTGTGGTCCTGGTACATTGTCATAGATAACTCTGAAAATGGGGAAAATGAATTAATCAATGGCCTGAGGATCAGACTCACGTTATGGTCCCTCTGGTCAATAGTCAGTCACATACCGCGTGAACATGGCCATTGAATGACTTTGTGCTGTTTTCACACATTTTTCTGCATCTGAATTTTACAAATGATAATTGTCGCCCCACCAGATTTCTTTACTGCCTCCTGGAATCAACCAATGAAAATACAGAAACATGTAGCAAACGGACAGTTTCCCATCTTTCAAATCAACATAATGAAAGGTATTGGAGTGTTTATTGAAGAAGAACTTGACTGCATCAGAAAGTGTAGTAAAGCGTTACTAATCATTTAAAAGTGTATCAGGGGAGTGGTTGCGCTTGAAGCTAATGACTAAATGGGGAAGCTTAGATTGTCGGATTATTTTGGATCCAACAATCCAGAACATTCACATTCACTTGTGAATAAAATCCACAAGTGAAAGATGACCTTTTAAATAAGGCCAATATTCGTGGATTTATTGAAAAAACAAAAAAACAAAAAAAAAAAAAAACAGATTTACCTTTGAATAACCCTACAGTTTGAAAAGATGTGCAAAAAAACTATTTTTTTGGCACAAATAACATCTTAAAGGAGTTTCTGAGTGGGGTAAGATGAACTCGGAGTTGAAAGCTGCTGACTAAAGCGTTTTTAAATCGGTTCATGGAGAGGAGGAGTCGAGGTGAGATTATTCTGGCTCAGTTTGGGGAATCACATGAAGTGATATGAAGGAGTCAGGGACTGCGATCTGTCGGGACATGCGTCCCCCTCCCAGGCTGAGAGAGGGAGGGGCGGCCGAGGTCCGTTTGTGTCCATAACAGAGCAGCAAACAGGCCCATTAGAGATGAAAGACTCAGAATGGAGCCAATCAAAGAGGGGCCCAGCAGGGGGGTCTGTCACCCCGCCGACAGCGGTGGCCTGCGACCGGGTCCAAAGAAGGATCAATGTCCCCCTCCCCCCCCCACCCCACCGACGTCACGGATAAGACGTGCTCACACACAAACACACCACTCACAATCTCACTCACAATCTGTTACCATTCAGAGAAGAATGTTAGCCATTCACCAGACTCCATGTTCCACTTTTGAGGACAAGGCAACACGTAAACAAAGACAGCTGTAGCCAGACAACTGCTGGCCGTTTGGGAAATTTCTAGTTGTTATTTTGTTAGCAAATTTTTCAGGGAGAAGTAGCCGCTTTCTGCAAGACGTTCTAGTTTTTAGTCTATATTTCGAAATGTATCTGATACCGAGTAAATACACGGCCCGCAACACCAATACTGAAACTGATACTGAAACTGATAACGATACTTTTTATTTCAGTTTGATATATTCTCAAACTTCTGACCTTTGGGTGTTTTTGTTGTTTTTCCTTTGAATTATATTCTTCAAACCAACAGGACATAATTTGGACAAAGATTATAGGTGTCTGCAAGACACTTTATTGATATATTAACATGATTTGTGTACATTTTTGCTTGACAAAGTTGAAAAACGTTATCATTAGAGAGCAACTCAAAGCTAAATATTTTTTGAGGTGCAGCTACAATACGAACTAAAAATTCACAAGGTAATCTGAAACTAAAAGTATCAAACTTAGCACGCAACAATTGATCCAAATGCTGATGCTGACTTGGTATAGATATTATCAGTATTATGGATTAATCCACCCAAATGGTTCTGAATGGTTCAAAAACATAAAATGACAGTTTTGGCATGGACTAGACAAAATCTGGAATTATTATTATTATTTCACAGGGGTAGTATTACGCAAAATTGACATTTTGAGCATAACATCATGTTATAATGTTATTCCCTCACCACAAACATACCTGGAGTGTTGCTTTCATGCATCTTTGAGAACTCCTTTAATCTCCCGTGGCAACCATTGAACTGTACAAAACGCCTGGATGGCCCAAGCTCCGCCTTCAGGGATGAAGCTCCTCCCCTGAGCTCATTATACGAGCTACTTCTCAGTGCAACGCTGGTAAAAACAAAAGGTGGAGTTTCAGGAAGAGCAGGCATTTTTAAAGAGACAGAGGCCCAATTTCAAGGCATTAAATTACAAAGTCAAATTTCTTTCAAGTCATATTTGAAATATGTAGCATTTTAATAACAACTGAAGGAAAAACAGTTACTTGATTGTGCTCAATGTGCCTGGAAAATACATAATACTGCCGATATAAGATTTTGTGACACTAGTAAACATTATTTATGTTAATCGGTCAGGAAATGGGCAGAGAAATACAGAAATGGTCAGGAATCAAACCTCTGATGGTTGTGGTGATGACTAGTAGTTTTTTGTTTGTTGTGTTATATTTGCAGATTAGTCTGGTTTTCACAGATTCTTTGTTGAGTTTAGAAACAGCAGAAAGTCCAGACCGTCTCCTGTCCTGTCAACTGTCTCTGCAGTCCTCAGATTGAAGAGTGGGAAGACGGAGAGGAGGCTGATTATCAAACATCCACCCCACCTTACTACATCATCATCATCATCATCATCATCATCATCATCATCATCATCATCATCATCATCATCATCATCATTATCATCATCCAGACAGACAGACAGACAGACAGACAGACAGACAGACAGACAGACAGACAGAGGCAGGCAGCAGTGGAGGTGATAGTGAAAACCAATCACCAGCAGTCCTTTGAACTCTAGACTGAACCAATCAACAATCTGCAGCTTCCTCTGTTTTGTCATTTCTGGTTGACGGTGAAGGTAAACACTGACAGAAACACACAGCCAAGGGATTACTTTGGGATACTTTGTCAAGCTCGACAATTTTAGATTTAAATTCAAAAATGCAACCTGCTGTAAGCCACTTTGGACTCTGAGTCATTCTAGAATGACTCCTTACACAGTGAAAACAAAGATTTAGAACATATATTATTATCTTTTTTTTAACTTTATGACCAATGTCCAAACGGGTCATCTTGGCAGATGAAAGCCCATAAATCTGGCTCTGTTACTGTATAGGGAGGAAAAGTGGGAACAATATTGCAGAAACACACAGATAAGAGCCACACTTTGGTGTTAATCACACCAGAACATTGGTATGTGAATAAGGAACAACTTGTCGCATTTTTGCCCTTACATCTGGCAGCAGTAAGACTGAAACAAGTGGTGACAAAGACACTGATAACAATACAAATGTATTTATACGACTATTTAAATGTTTCAGTTTCATTTTAATTACAACAGTATTTCCTAAGAATTGGAAGAAATTTTTTTCTCATTATTATGTCTGTTATTGACATAGCGCCTAATAAATCATATTTCTGCAACCAGTTTTACAGGGTTTATGGAAAACTCTGGACCCAGTTCTCTAAATAATCAGTGGACAGATTCCTCACAACAATCAAGCAATTTTATAACATTCATTCAGAAATATTATTTCTGGTTATCTTTTTTTTTAAACATTATTTTTAATTGTTAATAATGCCAAAACAAAAATGAACGAATATATTGTATTTGAATCAATCTGAAATCAATGTACAAAAAAGGCTTTTCAGTTCCTTAATGTTGAGGGGTTTTAAATGTTTTAAATCAATAAATATACTAGCCCTAAAAAGCCCTTAGATTTTTTTATACCTAATTATATTTAATTCAGTTTACAAAATAATTAATGCACAAGCCAAAATAAATGAATAAATAAAACATGCATTCATAAAAAATTATAATGAAAGAAAAATATAATGAAAAAAACTGTAAATAATATATGCACAATGATATTATTAATATTATTTATTTAATAACCTTACAGGATCATTTTTTAAATTGAAATATGTGTTAATTTTTTTATTTTTAGTTTTACGTCAAACGCATGCATTTCCTTATTTGCTTGCTTATTTCATAGTTCATTTCCTGGAGCGGGAAATATGAAATAGCTGAAAGGATTCTTGCATGTCCAGCCTCAGACTTACTTTCTGAACATGACTGATGATTGCGTCTCTCCCCCTCATCCCGCCTGTTGATAACAAAGCGCCGACTGCCTTTGAAGTGTCCCGGTAATTACTTTTTAACACTGGTCAGTTCTCGTTTCATCCTCGCGCGCAGATACCGCGCGAAAATATATCAAGAGCCTAAAATACGTGACTTCTTACCATGCGCAGCGCCCGACCTCGCATGTTATCTTATCAATGGCGGCAGAGCCTGTTGTTTGACTTTAATATACCTTTACAATCGAACTACATGTTGAATCCACTCAGCATTTGCGAACAATACGGCGTCGCCAGGCCAGCTAGCTTTTAACCGCAATGAACTCTGCTCCGTCATGGCGGCGAGGTAAGAGTTAATCAACAGCTGGGATCATCAGTAATTCAATCAATTAGAACACTGAAAAGCTAAATAGTCAGTTAAACCTATTTCTTTTAGTCTAAATGCAGGGATATTGTCTCTGAAATGTCTACTTGCTTTTTCCAGTAGAGGCAGTAATATAGCTTAAGTTTACACTTTTCCCCTTTTCTTTCGCATTTCGTATAAAAAACACACAGAACACAGAAAACTGTTAGAAAGTGATGGCAGAGCTCATTGTTTTTATCCCTTTTGTTTTGCCAGTTTTTGAAAATTTGCTAGAAAAATCCTTCGACTTTTGACACTTCAAGATTTTTCTAGAAAATTTATGGCATTAATCTCAAACTTTCTGAGCTTTTTTTT
>NW_015112890.1:333938-361097 GCF_001443285.1 Poecilia latipinna
ATAGATAGATAGATAGATAGATAGATAGATAGATATACTCAAAAGGGCCAAATCAGTGACAAAAAGCACATTTTCTCAAAACAGATGCAATATTAATTCCATTTGAGGATGGTTTGCATTAAAACCAGAGTGTTGAACCCTGACTCCAGACTACTTCAGATGAATTCGGTGCTGTACCTTTACGCGCTTCCACACCGGTCCTGAGCGGAAACGTCTCCCCTGCAGAGAATGGCCGCTCCACGTGTTTTTACGCGGCGCGGCTGTGGCTGTGGAGGAGCTGCAGACGGTCTGGGGTGAGGTGAGTCTATTATCTGTTACAGGCAGGAAGGAGGAGGGTGCTGGAGGACAGAAGGGGGTCCTTCCCAGACTCACTGGAGCCTGGCTCTAACAGCCTCATTGAGACTGAATGGGACGTCTTAATTACTTCAGTTGTGAAAACTGAAGGAGGGGATGCAGCATACTTTGATCTTCAGGTTGGGGACGGCTGCTATAAATGCGGCTCCTGCTTGGAGATACAATCATAACTCTCTGACCTTTTGCAAGTGACCGTCCTGAGGAGAACTTTCCTCTGACCTGAACTCTGAGCTGAGCTTCACTTTTTTTAAATTTTCTTTTTATGAAACAAAAGGGGTTTTTTTCTTCACTGAGAAACTTTAACCTTCAATAAGGATGAAGGGCCATTTCTCCATCGAGTGGCTGGCCCAGAGCAGCAAGCCGGCAGGGCCAGCATCCGGGCCGGCAGCTTGGGGGACGCATTCAGAGAGCCTGCCAGGTTTTTACTGCAAACCAAAACCTGAGAAGCTTCCAGGACCGGAGCAGCAGCAGCACATCGACACCATCAGCCAGGAAGCTCCTCAGCTCCGAACGTGTCCCAGGAATCAGGGTGAGAGTTTCACTCTGTAAACAGTTAAAGGTGTCGGGTTCAGAACTGCTATCTGCTGCTTTTTAATGCACTTTATTGGAAAAAAAAATTCCACTGACTCTTGTCCTAAAAATACTAATAAATATTGGATTTAAAATTTTAAATGTCAACATCAGGATAGTTAAACTGCGCTTTATTTTATTAATCAAATTTCGGTTTTAAAACTTAAAGCTTTATATTTTTGTTCACTTAACTTTAATAAATAATAGAACAATTAAAATATACTACTTACTGAATTTACAATTTTTCATTTATTTTATTATTTATTCATTTTTAGGCTGATACTGGTTATTTATGTTTCTGCTATTCTTATAGTAATCAGTTTCCTTTTGCTTTTCACTTTTGCAAAAACATTCAATAACTTTTATCTTAGTTTAGTGCAGAGGTTCCCAAACTGTAATGGCAGTAATGGCACCCCCCCCCCCCTGCAATGGGGGGAAGCCGTCTGGATGAAAAAAAAAAAAAGAAAGAAAACATGAACGCTGTATGCGCTGGGTTTTTACCTTAGAATGGCCAACTCTCTGTTATTCCTATGTCAATTTGATAGGGGCTTCCACACTTCCCATATCTGAGTCCTCTGTCACTTTTATCAGCAGTTAAAACTGTTTAATTCGTTGTTAACATGTGGTAACCTGCTTTTCCGAGACGCCTTTAAACGCAACATGAGCTCAACGACGCTCGCGCTGGTTTACACCTGTGCAGCAGTGAAGGAGACCTGCTGCTGCTGTGCAGAGCTACGCAGGTGTGTTAGAATCATGACAGCCAACCAGCAAAACGCAAAGAACTTTTCACAGTTTTTCCTCCAAACTAACCGACTGAGTTGAGTAAAGCTGTTGGATGCAGGCTAGTTAAAAGATGACTAGCTAATATCATAATATCAATACATCACCTTAAGCTTAACAAGTAGCCTTTAGGCTACTGATGTTGTTGTCTATGTTCGGCTACGTACAGTCATTTTGCCCCCCAAAAAGTCGACCCCCACCCCACAAACGTCGTTAAAAAAGGCAGCTATTTATAATCCATAGGGGGGAGGGGGGCAGAAAATGTTTGGAAACCACTGGGGGGGCCAGGTGAAAAAGTTTGGGAACCACCGGTGTGTCTGTTCTTGTGAACTAGTATAATGTTTTTTTGGTATCAGCTGGAACAATTTAAGGACTTTAATATTACAAATTAGAACTAAAGCACGTTGGTTTTCACTAGTATTTAGTTTTAGAAGATAATGCTATTCTCTATATTTATCTGCAAAGCAATAACTATGAGATAATTATGTCTCTTTCTCAAAGGACTACACAAATACATCAACATGTGCTTTAAAATTACATAATTTTTCTTTGGGGTGGCAAGTCCAAGTCCAGGTAAAAAGTTGCGGGGGGCAAAGGTGAAAATAATAATAAAAAAATATTTAGAATGTATTTATTGGGTTTCACATTTATGCTTTGATTGAGGAAGATGACTGTCTTTGTATGAACTGAACATGGCTCTCTAGGGGGCAAATCCCACCCTCTGGCGCCCCCTTGTGGTCGCCGCTGAGCATTCCTGTGAATCTTCGCAGAAACAGTGGTCCCTGCGTTTCCCTTCATTTAGCACCACCAGCGGCGCTCAGCTCTGTGTCCGCTCGTTGTTAAGGTTCCCGTAAAGTCCTGTCCTGCTTGTCTCTGGCAATAAGCAGGAAGTGAGGCCGGTTTCAGCAGCTGCACCGAAGAGGAGACCTCCGGCTACGAGAGCGAAGGCGGTCAGCCTCATTCCCCCTCCGCCCCCGCCGTCAGCGCCTCCTCCAAGTCTCAACCGTCGCCCCCGGTGGGCAGGAGGCCCCGCACGGCCTTCACAGCGGAGCAGATCAGCAGCCTGGAGGGGGCGTTCAAGAGGAACGCGTACCTGGGAACGCAGGACAAGGCGGAGCTCTGCAAGAAGCTCAACCTCTCTGACAAGCAGGTGACTGTCCTCAGTCAGCTTCCACTGCTGCTCAGCAGACAGCTTAAGAAAAAATTCAGATCATTTCCTTGTTCTGACCTTTAACCTTTAACAGACATCAATTCTAAATGTCTTCAGTAATTATGCACTGGAATTAGGAGTGATTAATACTTTAAGTTCGATTCATGATTTTTTTAAATGACCACTTGGAAAATGTGTTTTAATCTAACAGAATTCATTCTTTATGTTTTACATTTTGTTTGTTCTCTATTTTAACATTTAATAAAGTAGCTAAGAACTTTCACGTTTTCACGTTACTTTCATAACCCTGGAAAATGACTTTTTTTTTTAATTACTTTGAACTTAGTAGATATTTGGGTTGTTTTTTAGTAAAGCAGTCACTGTCTGGAACTTTTTAAACCCTTCCAAAACTTTAATTTTATTTTAATTTCCTCACTTTAAACTTGCACTCCATATATTGCATGATATTTTTGGCATTGATGTCTCCAGAAATCTTTCATCACCAGTTTTGATCAGGGTGGCCAGTAAAAATTTTAGGGTGGCACAACTAAAGACAAATAAGATAGTAACCAGGTTACAAGTGACTTCATAATAAATCAGGGTGAAAATATCTTGTAAGTTGTCGAAAGAACTACTTACTTTCAACTAAGTTCAACATCCTTTCTTGTACCTGGGACAGAAGAGGATTTATTAGTTATTGTTACCAAACAAATCTGAATGTAAAAATTGATTTTTAAAATGTCAGTTTTATTTAACTTTTTATTTTTTTTATTTTTTTTTTTCAATAAAATGTTTCATCTTCACATTGATTTTTCAATGAAACATTATTTATCATCCATCCGGTTTGCTTCAGCCTCATACGTTCCCTCTGTGATGTTTGTCTCAGATCAGGAACTGGTTCCAGAACCGGCGGATGAAGCTGAAGAGGACGGTGCAGGACGCCTTGGCCCACGCCAATGTTGCGTCTCACTTCCTGCATTACCCCGAGCTGCAGGCCTACAGGGCCGGCCCGTACCCCCGGTACCACCCGGCCGCCGCCGCCGCCGTGGTGGTGCCGGACCCCGCCGCCCCCGCAACCTACGTTCACCCTCACAGCCTTCAGTACAGCTCGCCTCTGTCCAGCACCTCCGCTCTGCCCCTGGACTCCGTCTACGAGTACAGCAGCCTCCCAGGAGTCATGCTGCCCACCGCCTCTCACCTCAGAGGAACCTACCCACCGTACCCCCAGTACTACTGATCAGTGATGCTGGAACCAACTTCAGAACCATCAGCTTTTGTTATTTTTTTTTTTAACAAAACTACTGAAGTCATTCTGTTAATCAATACAGATGAACCAATCCACTTTTTTCACTTCTGATACCAATATCTGAAGTTAAGTATGGGCCGATACCGATCCAGTGCAGCTGAGTCGACTTTAAACATTTCTTTTTTTAAACTGAGACATAATTTGGTAACTCTGCACCAGCACAGCTCACATACACACACCAATAGCTTCACAAGTTTGGTCAAACACGTAAAACCAACTTTAATATGTTCAGTCAGTGCAGTTGTGAGTATAACAGCCAATTTAACATAAATAATAAAGAAACTGAATCTAACAAAAACAATAGGTGGACTATTTTGGTCAAACATGTAAAAAAATAAACTGAAATAAACCTTCTTTCAAATGGATTCAATTTTGCGACAAATACAGATATTAATATGGGGTCAGTGCATCTCCAAAAGACTTTAAATAGCCTAAAACTCCAACCTGAACTGGGTGGCGTGCAATAATGTGAACTGTGTGTGTGTATCTGTCTCTGTAGAGTTTGAATCTATTTAAAACTGGACAGATGAAGCTGTTTGTTTAGAGAGAAGTGTTGTGACTGTGAAAATAAAGAAAAATGATCACGAGTGTTCTGTGTGAGCAGCTCCTGCTAGAGTAAACGAGTTACTCAGCAGAGTGAAAGTAGGTTTTTGTTGTGCAGGTGTGCTTCTTTATTATGCTGTGATTTATGTTAAAGCTATGGCGTGTAACTTTTATTTTGAAAAGATATATGTTCTTTACACAGTTATTAAAAGTATCACTTTGTCGTAACAGCATAGAATGTGTGTGATGTGTTAGAAAAAAATCAAGTTCCTTTCATATCAGTTTCATGGCCAGAAATGTCTCTCTGAAAACCGAGCCGTAAAAGAGGGCACAGCCAGGACAAATACTTTTTTTTTCCTTTTTTACATATGATCACATTTGTCTAGAAGAAATAAAATCATTTGAAAATTGTGCTGTTTACTTGTTTTCTCTTTGTTTGCACCGAGAACACAATGGTAGCACTGATGCCAGGGCCGGCCCAAGCCTTTTTGGGGCCCTAATAGATTTTTACAGGGCCCACCATACCAACATGTCAACAGCATGCTTGATCATTCCAAAGCTACTCTATGTGTGTAACATGGCTGCTATCATTAGCGTCGTGTGCTATTTTATTTTAACTACTTGAAAGTAACATCATTATGTTGGAAAACCTCGATTTTTTTCATACTTCTCATCACTTCAACTCAAACTTTGTCTCATTTTACCGTAAACCTTTTCTATGAAATTATGTAATTGTTGCACCATTGTGGAAATTGAAACTGAGGTTCCAGCAACTTCCAGCTGACAGCTTCTAGGTTGTTGGCTTTATGAAAGTTCCCATGGAAACAAAGTCCTTCACAATGCTTGGCTGTGCAGGTAAAAGTTTGGAACTTGATTTACAGGTTTGTACTGGACTGTGACTTAAAGGGGGGAGAACCTGAAGAAATGATATAGTAGATTAAACTTCAAATCTTCCATTTTTTATATCTGAACAAAAAATCTTAATCTAAAACTGTAAAACCACAGAAACACTGAGTTATTTAAAAACAAGGCTTAAAACCCACTTGTTTAGAGTTGCCTTTGATTAGTAGAAAGTGAAACATTGACCAACATATTTGATGTATATTTGCCTGATAATTTTGTTGATGGTATTTGACAAAATATAATGTTTATTGCTTGTTTCATAATTGATCACTATGATGTATTAATTATAAAGCACTTTGAACTGCCTTGTTGCTGAAATGTGCTTTACAAATAAATGTGACTTGAGCTAGACTTAAATTTAGTGTTAGTACTGTGAGAGCTCTTGTCAATTTGACTTTTTCCATAATTACCAAACCATATTTTAGTTGTCATTTAATCTTACAGAGGATGCTGTCACACTTGACAGAGAAGTGGAGAGTCTGGTGGATAAAGAGTATACAACAGCGACATCCACTGGCAGAATCGGGTAATGCAACAACAATGTAGCAACACAATGGCTTAGAAAACAAGTGTAAAAAAATCTGCCCATTTGATAGTTACTTATATTTCCAATAAGTAATACTCCAGGCTTTAGTTAAAGAGCTGGACAGTCATGTCATGTTATATCCATTATTGAAGAAGAAACTGTTTGTCCTATTATTCAAAAACGTATTTTAAAAGTAAAAAAATATGTTACACAACTATTGTGATTTTATAACTTTAATAAAATAAAATAAAATGTTTGAAAAAAGGAAGTATTCGCTGACATAACTTCGACTGTTTTGTGGACCAATGGCTGACCAGTGATATTAAAGATGGACGCTAATAGGCAAATTTATTGACCAATAAAAAACGCCACAAACGTGTGAAGTTGTCGAAGTGGCAAGCGTTTGGGCCAATCACAGCGCTTCAGTGGAGAACGTGAGGGGAGGGCTGGCAGTCGACACTGGCTGACGACTGCACGCAGCGAGCTGCTGCTCAGAAAGAGGGGGGCAGAAGCCGAATGGTGGAGCTGAAGATGGCGGATGGCGACAGTGGGAGTGAGCGCGGTGGAAGTAGCGGAGGAGGAGGAGGCGGCTTCCAGCACTTTCAGCGGGACCAGGAGACCCAGGAGCTGGCGTCTAAGCGCCTCGACATTCAGAACAAGCGCTTCTATTTGGATGTCAAACAGAACAGTAAAGGCAGATTCATTAAAATTGCCGAGGTAGGGGCCGGGGGCTCCAAAAGTCGCTTGACCCTCTCGCTGTCAGTTGCGGCGGAGTTCCGTGACTACCTCGGGGATTTCATCGAGCACTACGCCCAGCTGGGGCCTAGCACTCCGGAGCAAATAGCCCAGGCCACCGCGGGTGAAGATGGTGGGCCGAGGCGAGCTCTAAAGAGCGAGTTTCTTGTCCGGGAAAACCGCAAGTACTACCTGGACTTGAAGGAGAACCAGCGGGGTAGGTTCCTGCGGATCCGGCAAACCGTAAACCGCGGACCTGGCTTTGGGGTCGGGGGGCCCGTGGGTGGCATGCTGGCCGGCCAGACCATTGCCCTTCCGGCGCAAGGGCTAATAGAGTTCAGAGACGCCCTGGCTAAGCTCATAGATGATTACGGGGGAGACGACGAGGAGCTGACGGGGGGCACTGCCGCGGGGGGCTACAGCGAGCTTCCCGAGGGCACCTCCATCATGGTGGACTCTAAGCGGTTCTTTTTCGACGTCGGCTCCAACAAATACGGAGTGTTCCTGCGCGTGAGCGAGGTGAAGCCCAGCTACAGGAACTCTATCACCATCCCGTTCAAAGCCTGGGGCAAGTTCGGAGGAGCCTTCTGCAGGTACGCCGAGGAGATGAAGGAGATCCAGGAGCGGCAGAGGGACAAGATGTACGAGAGGAGAGAGGAGTCCGAGGGGGACGACGTGGATGACGACTGAGCAGGAGAATTACAGCAGCTGTTAGTCCAAGCTACACGACAGATGTGCGACATTAGGGGTATTTTTCATTAAAGAAGAAAAAAAAAAGCAGAAGCGACAGTTAAAAGTGCATGACAAATCGTGCTGTAATAGCCTACTAAAAAGTATTGTGGCGTAAAAAGTACATGTTCAGGGACTTATTGGTGTATTATCTCAAAAAAGTTTGTAGGGTTAAGGGTTGGAGTGGTTGTGTGATTCTCTGAAAGTGGAAAAAATGCGCAAATGAGATATTTCTCATTGTTTTTTTTAAAAAAGGATGAGTTATGCTTTTATGTTTAAAGAAAAAAAAGAAGAGAGAGAGGTGCTACTAAAACCAGCTGATTGGTTTTTAATAACTAGGACTGAAACCAATGACCACCATCCAGTTTGGAACATATAGTTCATATTTAAAGAGTGAGGACCTGCTTAAGATGAGTTTTTTCCTGTGCTGGAGTTTATGGAGAATAGAGAAGGTGAGCAATCATCCTATTCTGGTCCAGAGAGAACCAGAGAGGGACGTTTGAGATCTGTAAGCTCTTCGTTGAAAAGATTACCCAAAATGTCAGGGGGAGGATTATCTTCACAGCACAGGGGGGTCCAGAGGGGCGGGTGGGGGGGTCATAGAATAAATTAAAGCTTTGACTCCAGCAGTCAGTTACAGTGCAGATCAGCTGGGTTTTATGTTATACATACAATTGTTTTAGCGAAGCAAAATTCACGGTGTTTTCAGAAGGGCGAGCACCAGAGCATCCCTGGTGGTCGCTGTTTTAAACACGCGGGGAGCAGGCCTCATGATGGACAACACACAGCAACAACACGGTCACTAGGGTCCAACTTTCTAGCGCTGCATCAGAAACGGCGAGGAGTTTTTCTCTTCCCCCCCCACCACCAGGCTCTCTGTGGTGGTCCGGGGGCCGGAACGATGATGGATGTCTGGTACAGCTGCTGTATCCGACGTCTGGACTGATATGCATTGATGAATTTTATTTTATTTTTTTCCCCCAAAATGAGAAGAATATTGAAATTAAAATAAAGAAATCTGCTTACATATATTCTAAAGCAAAACCAGCAAAAGATATTTTCAAATACGTATAAAAGAAAATGTATTATCTAAAGGAATTTCATGACTAAAGAAAAAAAAATTAAAAAAAATAAAAAGTTAATTTTCATAAAACAAAGATGTGATTTTAAAGTTCCAGATTTTTTTTTATTTTTTTATTTTTTTTTTTTCCCCCAGAGTGAAAATATAAAGATTTCCTTGATTAAAACAAGTTTAAATTTACAGTTCGGTGTTGTGATTTTTATGGTATTAAAGACCTGGGTTATTTTAGTTATTTCACTTTTTCTGTAATGGAGCATTGTGCAGTACCACATATTTTGGTGTTGATATCATACCAAGTAAATACTGGGTTGATATCGGGACTGATACAATACTTTTTATTAGTTGTATCATCAAACTTCTGACCTTTAGTTGTTTTTCTGTATTTTTTTCTTTGATTCATTTAGTTAAAACCTTGGAGAGAATTTGGACAAAGTTGATGTGCATCTACAAAATGCTTTAAAAGCATAATGAAAAACAGAAACAATAGAAAAGCTAAACTGCATGCATTTTTTCCCCCCCTAATTCATTCAAATACAAAAGGAAAAAAAAGAGAAAACATCATAAGTAGAGTTGAGAAACTACAACACATAAGTTTCAAGAGGGAATGTGAAATGTGAAACCTTAATTTGTAGCTTAAATAAGTACATATTGGTATTTGATTCAGTTGGATCTCTTTATAAAATGTTTTTCTATTAACAGCTCCAAATTTTCATAAATTGTTTTTCTGTAAACAATTTTATCCCTTTTTGGCTGCAGCTATTAAAATATTTTCAGGGTGAAAACCTAAAACAACCCAACTATTTGATAGAATATTGAACATTTTTTCTTCTCTTGCGACTTTAAAAGACTTGAGAACATCCAGGTTTCCTTTATCGTACTTTGTCTCATTAAACAATTACTAAAGACTTGGCACTGTGAAAAAGTTGTGAAATAAGAGAATTCAGGACCTTCCTGAAGATGTGGCTTATGTTTGTGTCTGTAATGCACCTAAAAATAAACTGAATTACCACTTCATTACCTCATCATGCTAGCTTAATCAAGGATCATGGTTGCCCATTTTTCTGAGTGTCAAAGGGAGGACCAACAGGTTTATTTTCTCAAGTGGAACATTACGACTTTTGGCATGAAAAAAAAGTGAAAGGAGGAAAAGGTGGAGAAAAGGTTTAAAGAGAAATGAGACAGGAGTAGAGGAGAGAGAGAAGCAGAGTTGGCACCCTAGAAGTGACTGAACCTGCAAAAAGAAAAACAAGAAACCACAACAAACAGCTGCATATATTATAACAGCGATAACATCAATGGGAAGTACAGTATGGTAATACAAAATGTATTTAGTGGCAACTTGACAAACACCAGAATCTAAAACATCTATGTGTTCAAAAAAATGTTAAGAAGCTAAATAATGGGTCTTCAAGCTTTTTCTTAATTTCCTGGATACGAACACGTCATAGGTGTTGCACATGACTAAGGCCAGAGCCTTACTGAAAACTGAAACGACACAAACAACAGAAAAACAGCGTGTTGTGTTGGTCAGTTCAACAGTTTGGACTCCTCTGGTCCAAACTGACTCCAGGGAAAAGCAGAACTTCCGCTGCAGTCGTTGCTCCACTTAGCACACCCTTTTTTTTTGCCCTGAGGGCCAAAACTGGAAAATTGAAGCTACTAGTGGGCCATAAAATCAATTCAATTAAAAATGAAAAAAAAAAAAAAGTTTATTGTGATTTTTAATTGAATTTTTTTTCTTTTTGCTTAAACAATAAAACAAATATTTATGGAAATCTGCACATCATTAAAGATACAAATCATAAAAAGGCCTTCAGGCTGTTGCCTTATTAAAGGAAAAACTGACCATTTCCAAATTTGGGAGGTCATCAATTGTTTTCTACTTTGTTGGCCAAACTTTTACCATTCTTGACTTATGGTCCAGGACCGAACAAAATGATTTTATGCGCAACAAATGGCCCCCAGACCACACTTTGGACACTTCTGGTTTAGACTGATGCAATCCCTTTTCTTTTTAAAGGCTTTTTTTAAAAGAAAAAAATTTGCATTTTAAATTTGGGTCCAGTTGGTATTTTTGACCAATTCTAGGTTCCTTTCATAAAGAACTTGTGACCTGCGAGGAGAACATGAACTCTGCTGCCACCAGAGTTAATCAGGACGGTTACAGCTCCGCACAACAAGAGCTTGTTCTGCAGTCCATGATTCTCTGCTGCCTCATCTCTGTGCACTCAACCGAAAAAGTGTACAGCTGAACATGTGAGGGACAAGAAGGGGGGGAGGAGAGGGGGACAGGGGGGTAGTTAGGGGTAATTCGACTCCCTCCTCCTCCTCCCACCTCTCCTGGTGATCCTGTTGTCAGAGCTGGTTTGCCGGTTGTTCTGCGGGTGAGTTTTGGCAGCTGCCAGGAACCCATGTGTACGTGTGCTGACAGGGCATGCTGGGAGTTTAAATGTGAGAGGGCCTCCACTGACTTAACATTCCTGATTCTGGGAGTCAGCTGTGCCATAAGAATCCAAACCGCCTGGAGGGATGGGGCGGGGGGGGCGGGAACAGAGTCGTACAAGAGTCTGATTGTGCTGAGGTCGGCTCCAGCTGAAACACACTCAGCTATGTGCAGACAGGTAGAGAGAGGCTGTTCCAGGAAACATTGTGTTTCAGCTTCACAAGCAGGTCAGCTGATCCGTCCCAGCCACAGCTTCACCAGGAGAATACAAATACAAACTGGTGTGGAAGAGAAACTTTTAAAGCCTGACACTAAGAGCTAAAAAGCAACAAAACCATAGTCTTGTATTTTAGCCGCATATTTCATTTTACTGGAATGTACCATCCAGAGTTGTTCAAGAACTTTTGTATGAAATTGGAAAGTTGATTTATTTGCAATAAATAAACTGATGGCTGATGTTTTCAAGATTTTATTTCTGATTTTCTGCTTCAAGCCAGTGAATTTATAGGATTAGAATATTACATGAGACAAAAAAAATAAAACATTTTCAATAGAGAAATGTCTTAATGAAAAGTATATTTAATAGCTGATAAAAGTTTATTTTCAAAAAGTACATTTTATCTGATAAATGAGTCTCAGAATGCATATTGTAATCTGTTGAATAAAGAATCAGTGTCATGGTCTGTCAAAATCTAAAATTTCTTCTACAGACTTCATGTTGTTTTTATTTATTTATTTTGGCACTAGAGGCTTTACTGACAAGAAAGAAAGAAAGAAAGAAAGAAAGAAAGAAAGAAAGGAAGGAAGAAAGAAAGAAAGAAGGGGGAGAGACATGCAGCAAGTCTCTCAAGGTCGGGAACCGGACAGCAGTGGAGGTCATAGCCTCTGTTTATGGGACACCCGCTCTACCACTGCACCACACAGCGCCCCCTACAGGATGAATTATTGACCTATACCTGGATCTACTTTTATTACAAATATAAAGAACGTAAAAAAAAATAAAATAAAAAAATTGGAACTTTACCAAAATTAAGATTTATTTCTTCAATCAGATCAATTACATGTACTTAGTTATTTTTATTAAATACAATGTCTGTCTTCTAAAGACTAGCTAAAAAAATATTAAAACAACTAAAATACTTCTACTAGCTGTAGTTCATATCAATTCCAAGACTTTTGAAAGTGACATCAGATAGGGGCTGACTGACTAAAAACATGCAGAGATGCAGGAGTCAGATAAAACAGCATGCATTTCAAACTTCATTTCTAAGGCAACATGAGATTTTTTTTCTTTCTTTCTTTTCTTTTTTCTTATGGGATGTCAGTTTCAAAAACACCCACATCCACATCATGGGACCGTTTCCAGAAATGTTGTCACCCACACGACCTCAACCTAAAGACTACTTTTACTCCCCCATACCTGTAAGTGGCGCTAAACATAGATTATAGGACATAAATCCTCCACACGAGGTGAGCGGTTAACAGCGAGAAGACAAGAATGGCGAACAACATGTCAGGTTGGTTTATAGAATTAATTCACTACAAGACAAACATGTTCACAGCCATCGGCATCTAAAATAACTCTTTCAATTTACAGCAACATTTAATTTACATTTGGGCTCAATATATTTTTGAATTTGAATGTAATCTCCATTGTTGTTTGGTGGTATGACGTGTAAGATCAGTTCGGGGTTATAAAGGTCATTTTTGCTGAACACATGAATAGAAAAGGGCAAACTCTCCAGTCTGCAACCCGTTTCAAAACTATAGAGGGTTAGCTTGTGGGAGGTAGCGAAGTACAAATTGTTTAAAACTTTCCTGTTGTAGAAAAAAACCCTAAAAAACTCAGTTAAACTTCTCAAAGCCTTGGGTTGTGTAATAATACACATCTGGCTTCCTTAAAGAATGTCAATATGAATTTTAATGAGTTTGCCTATAAATAGGAGAGCACCAATTTCAGTTTTCTGGCCATCGTCTATTGCCAATCTTTAAAATGTTAGACTGCCCCAGTAGCATACAGAAACAACAATTCTACTGTTTTAACTCAGGAAGAGTTCAGATAAATGGAATAACCACAAGGTTTACAATGAGGTTCTCTTCATTTTTTCCAGAGCTGTGTCAATAAATATAAAAACACAACTTGTGATCCACAATGAGGCAAAGTGCTGCAGTGCAGGAACATCCAGCTCTGTTTGCTGCTTTGACTAAGACTACATATCCACAGGATTTAAAAATACTCTGGCTTTTGCAGTACTGTATTGATGGAATCGATCTGTTTGAGTTTAAGGTGAATTACGTAGCTGTACAGTGACTCACTCTGACTTGCACAGGCATGCTGAGTATTTTTTTAAGACTGCTTGGCTCTCGGATATTTCCAGAGAAAGTTGTACAGCAGCCGTATTTTTACTCCTGGTCTTAGGTAATTCTTTTAAAATGAAAACAGACACAATCCCAGATGATTTCACGGCTAAAGCATTTCCCAGATGCAGGATAGTTTTATAAGACCTCGTTATCAAACACATTCACTGGAATCAGAGTCTGAATGAAGCTGCTGTTAACTCTAGTTTCACTGTAGTCGGAAGAATTCAGACTAACTGATATTTAGTTATGTCTAATTACTGTATAATTGACACTATTTGTATTATACAGTTGTATTTAATTGTACTTGACTTGTAATTGGGAGTTTTGACTTTTCACAATTTCACACAAGGCAACTTTAGACATTGTAAAGTAGACTTGGGACAATAGTGGCGACGTTGGTAATAAATAGATATGCACAATATCGTATTTTTGGTCGATATCCGATATGTCAATATGCTGAAACTCATTTAGCCAATAACTGATACCAATACCAATATTCATCAAAAGCGTGTAGAATGGACTGCTGCTGAGGGTTTTTCCCTCCAAGGTTGACCGCTCTCTTGCTTTCCCTTTTGGTCGCCATAAATTCATCGTAATGGTGGTTCTTGAGATGGTTAATTAGGTTTGAAGTGTTGTCGGACTTTGTTGTCGCTCCTCCTCGCATTACTGATACTGAGCAGTCATTGCAAACAGCAGTTCTGCTATCCATTTCCAACACTTTAAAAAAACTTCCACACTGCTGACATTTTCACTTGGTCCTGGCCCCCCGCCGTGATCCGCACGTTATGTCATGACGTGCTGTGCTGCAGGCATCGTTGTCACTGGTTTGTCATATAAAAACAACACCTTTTACATTGATGAGTTATTTTGATGGAATGGCCAATGTCCAATGTTAAATTTTACAGGCCGATAACAATACTATGCCGATAATATTGTGCATCCCTAGTAATAAATGTTCACTCTCTGTTCTTAGGGTTAGACGTTTCTGATGCTGGTGAATTTCTATTGTACAAAATAAAAACAAAAGATATTTTCACATGTATTCAAGGGCATTTCAGCTTTTGCTCATAACACCTTAGAGAACATTCATCCAGTATCCAGAGATGTCACTGGCGTTATAGTAGAAGTCACTATTTTCTTGTGAAGTCACTAGAGTATCTCAACGGACGCCGTTTTTATTTTGGCTCCATTTTCTCTGCAGCTCGTTTAATTTCCAAACTGGGAATTCTGGACCTCCTGTTGCCTCGTTCATCTCCCCCGTCAGCCCCCTCAGTGCTGCAGCAGCGGTGTGTGTGCAGGCTCACACACATCAACAGTAGGACTTATGCAGGCCGTGAGCAACGTAATACCTCACCAGGCACTGTGCCAAATGAAGCCAGGATTATTCCACATGCTCCCAGCAGTTCAGCGCCATCACGCAAGAGTCAAGTCACATTTAACTACTCCAATTTTACAGTTCTGCGCCTGGGTTCTTTTTGTGTTTCTGCAAATCTGCTAGAAGCATTCAAGAATTTAATTAAAGCTTGAATTTCCGAAATCTGGGCAAAGGAACAGAAAATACAGATCTGTCCTCTCCGACACGCTGCCTTCTCTGTCATGAGCTGCTCTAAAGCTTGTGCACATGCATGATTGCTTATTCTGCAAGTTCTACTACTAATATATTATTTACCATATTTTAAGATCATCTTGTTAATCCCCAGCTGTGCATCAACAGATTAGTAAAGAGTTTCTTAGGTGAAACTAAGTTCAGTGCTCACCCTCATAGTCGTCTTTTTTTTTTTTTTTAATGTCACTTCCAGTGGTAAATATCTGATATCTGACATTTCAGCTGTCAGTGGCTCTGGTGAGTTCACAAGCTAGTTTGTTGCTGGTGTTGTTAGCTCTGGGTAAGAAAGAAAGGGCCTGTGCAGAAAAATAACAGTCCAGCATTCACTGAAAACAGAATGGAGCTCTAACTTAAAAAGAAAAAAAAATGATTTAATTTGTTTAATGTAATCAAATTATGTTTGTCAAGCTTACATTATTTACATTTGTTTAACATGACAACTTTATAAACTTAACATATTTATTTTTGATGAACTTAATCTGATTACTTGTAACAAATCAACTGAATTTTTTATAAGCTGGATCACCTGTTTGGTTTTTTCAGTGTTGCCTTCTGTAGTGCACAAAATTTATTTCCAGCTAAAACACGCTGTGACAGATATAGAAATGTCCCGAGGAACGTGGTTTTGAAAAATCTTATATAAGGCTCAAAAAATTTGGGAGATGGTGCCAAATCCTTCGGGAAAATAAAACCAGCATCTCCAGTCTGCCACAAAATCACCTAAAAATCTAATCTGAGATGCTGTGATCTTACCTTAACAAACTGGTTCTTTTTGAAAACCATCCAAACTGACCTAACTAAAACATTTTTACACAAAAGAGTGGGCTGAAATTCCTCCACAGTGTTGCAAAAGGCTGATTTCACATTATTATCAGTGATTGATGGCAGTTGTTGCTACCAAGGGTAACAGAACCAGTTATTTGGTTTAGAGGGCAATTACTTTCCCACACAGAGCCAGGCTGGTTTGGCAAAATCTTTTAACCTGTTGGTCTCAGGTTGTCATTCACAATGACAGGGGTGTCAAACTCCAGTCCTCAAGGGCCGCTGTCCTGCAGTGTTTAGATGTGCCACAGGTAAAAAACAGTGGAATGAAATGGCTTAATTACCTCCTCCCTGTGTAGATCGGTTCTCCTGAGCCTTGCTAATGACCTAATTATTTTTTTCAGGTGTGGTGCAGCAGAGGCACATCTAAAAGTTGCAGGACAGCGGCTCTTGAGGACTGGAGTTTGACACCCCTGTCACGAGAGGACCCAAATTTGGGACCTCTCGTGAATGACAGGTTAAAGGGGCAGGATTTGGTATTTTCCAGACACTTAGTGCCATTTTATAGCACAATCACGTAGCTTTGTTATCTTCATTAAAATGCTGCATATATATAACAAATATGACTTAACAGAAATTTGACTTTGTAATTTAATGCCTACAAATTGGGTCTCTTCCTCTTTAAAAATGCCTGTTTTTTCTGAGACTCCACTTTCAGGAAGTAATCAGTACATGGGTCTGCTATTAGCCCTATTAACCCTATTAACTCTATCCGCTATTAACATTTTTACCAGCGTTACACTGAGAAGTAGCTTCTATACTGATTTCAGTAGATCCATCGCTCCACTAGGTGTTTGCTAATTGCTGCTGGCTAGTCTGAAGGAGCCGAGTGGAGGGCTGCTCTGTGAGGTGGAAGCTTGGAAACTGCAACTCTGAGGAGGAGCTTCATCTCGAAGGCAGTGCTAGGTCCACCTATGCGTTTTACACTGTTGAATGGTTGCCATGGAGATGAAATGATTTCTCAAACATGCATGAAAGAATCAAGGCAACACTCCAGTTATGTTTTCAATGAGGGAATAATATTGTAACATCACGTAAAGCTCAAAAAAGTTGATTTTACTTAATGATGGCCCTTTAAGTTAGTCAGTTCTGGCTTTTAAGTCCAAATTAGCTTAAAAGCTAATGTTAGCTTAAATGAAAACTGGTTTTACATAAAGGAAAACATTAGATAAGTTGTAGCTGTGATGCACAGGGTCACACATTGTATGCACCCAAGGTGACAGAATGGGAGTAACTTCAAAGATGGAGTGAAGTGCAATGAGAGGCGCACCATGTTTGTAGGCAGCAGAGAGAGATCCTCCGTTAGCAAGAGGAAGCATGATCCTGCTGTGAAGCCACGCTACTGGGGCTATATTTAGCTCCTGTTGCCATGTGCTGGGAATGTTCATGGCAGAGGGACACACACACACACACAGAGTGGTAACCCTGGACAGTAGGTTCACTGCTGGTCTCCCTCTTCTGACTCCACATGTGGTCAGATTCAGTGATGGGATTTGGTCTCATCCCGAACTTCCATACAACCTTTCTTGCTGAAATCGACAACCGATTCTGAGGTTTAATAGATTTTTTTTGTGCTTGTTGTGTCTTTACAGCCACTTGATGGGAAAAAAATGGGTTGGTGCAATTATTAGGAAGGAGAATCTACGTGTGTGTTTCAGTGAGATGAGGCAAAGTTAACGATTGTTTCCTGAGAAAGTGAAACACGAGGCTTTCAGAATTAAAGAGGGCATTCATTTGAAGCACAAGGAATAAATGACATCTAGTATTCTACAATCTGATGGAGTTTCTTTTTCCTCTTTTGCATTTCTAACAGGAAATGCACATGAAGCTGTATTATCTGTTTCATGCCGTGTGGAGCAGCAGTGTTTTTCTCAGAATCAGCCTGAGGTGTCACCATGCAGACCCACCGAGGCTCCACCAATAAGGAGACCCCGAGCGTCCTCCAGGCCATCTCTGATTGGCTGAGATTCTTTAAGTCCACCATTGTAAAGCGTTTGGACAGGTTGATGTTTAATTTGCAGAACGCTGAAATCGAGATTACTGGCTGTCGAGTGCGTTTCCATGGACAATGAATCCAGCAAAAGCTTCAAAGTCACTAAATCGTTTTATTTTTTATTTTTTCGGCAGAATAAAATTGCAACTCGAAGAGACGAGTAGGATGACAGGAAGGCCCTTTCTTTGGAGAGAGGGCTTAAAGTTAAATGCATTGTGGAAGAGGCAGAGGAAGATATCAAGAAAGTGCATGGAGGGAACCACGATCATTTGAAAAAATAAAATTCAGGGATCATCCAGTCATTATTTATAAACTTTTATGAAAGTAATCCTGAAGCGAGGTCACCAGGTCACTCAACAGCAGCCAGTCACTACAAATCCATCTTCTAACAGATGGTAGATGATTGTGTCTTACAGATTATGAAAACCCAAAATTCAGCATGGACCAGTACCAAGTTCACCTGGAAAATAAAATCAGCCTCTCCATCAGCAGAAGGAAGCAGGAAGTGAAGTAAATGTCTCTGTAGATGGCTGTGTTGACCCTGGACCTGGTGGTGGGTGATAAGGACTTAAAATTGTATTGGCATTAGGTGATTTTGAAATAAATGTATTTCGCAATACTTTTTTTGCATCACTAATTACTATTTATTGATGCCACTACTGGAGAAACAATGAAGAAGACAACTAGAAGTACAAGGAGGATGATGTTTTTTGCTTGATTTAAATTTTTTCCGGACAATGTGCAGCTGGCTCCACCAGAGCTCTTACAGCTGTAAGAGTTGTGTGTCATTTGAACATGTTAGACTTCAATCCCCCCAAAACGCTGCTTATGTAGCCGCTCCCAAGTGACATCTCCTTTGATGGCTGACGGATTAAGAGCGCGAGCACCATGGCGGTCTTGTGAAAGTATTCATCACTTAATGACTTATCGCGTGAACAAGTGTATTCACGCCATGACACGTGTATTTATTTCTTATAATTGGAAACACAATTATTTTACTTTAGCATAACACAAGGATTTGCGGACATTTGTAATTGACTCAACTCCATGTCAGTTTTGGTTTGATTTGCTGTCAAATCAAACATCTTTATTTAGGAAAAAGTGCACACAATTTTATTTTGTCTTTCTATTCTCACTGTTTCTCATGTTAATATGTTATTAAAATATTTACCTGGTTGTTAGATCTGTAAATAACGACCAGGTATTTACATATATTATTTCAGCACAGTATTGCTGAAATAAACCTTACAAGCTAAAATTTTAAATGAAATTCGTGTTGAAGATCTGCATAAACAACCTATAACTACTGCATATATGAAGTATCTCTTCACTGTTCTCAGGAGAAATATAAAAATCCATATCAGAGTTGATAGTGATGTGTTTATTCAGGCATTTCCAAAGTTGCTCCATAACTCTGCTCTCTGTTGTGTTTGAATCCATGGCGCCCACAACAAAAGGCCGCCTTCTTGTTCTGAATATCCAACCAGTCAATAAATGTAATGTTGTTGTTAATTGGCTGATGCTAGGATGACGTGTCACCACCAGGGGTCACTGCAACAGCAAAAATATCCAGTTTCCTCCCATCGTACTCTCTAATACAGACCCACTCAATAAATGAAGATATCATTAAGAAGTTTACTTATCGCTCCTTGAAACATATTACATAGATCAGTTACACAGACTGTTGTTTCCTTGGCATGTTTGTGTTTATTGTGACAATTTTCCACTTAAACTAAACAATTTAAATGAATATTGTCACTGTTTTGGCAAACTGCCTTATGCCTTTGTTTTAAGAAAGTGACAATACAATTTTACATTAAAAACATTTTTAACAATTTAATGAAAAAATATGCTTAAGTTATTTTAGAATGTACTTTCAGTTTGACAAATGAACCTGGTCAGAAAGCATTATTTATTGAATATGAGTATAGAAATGAACAAAACTTGAAATAAGACAGAAGAAAGATTTATATATATATATATATATATATATATATATATATATATATATATATATATATATAGCTTCTATAAAGCTTCTCCATGTAATTTATCTGAAATGATTGCATAACATTAATATTCATAATTGTATTTAGATTATTATTGTTATATACATACACACATTTCCAAAATGAACTTGAAAATGTAGTTACATTATTACAAATTTAACAAAATACATAAACAGTCATACAATAAGAAGATAACATCAGTGAGATCAAATGCTAAAAAAAAAAGCATTACATCAATTATTTTTAGGAATATCCTCTTACATTATTTCCCACTAAGCATAACAGAGAATACTATACAAGTGATTTTTTTGACCTTAAAACTCAGAGTGCCACTTTACTGCAACCTCAGGAAATAAGTAGATTATTGCTCCACCTAGTGGTAAAGCAAAGAAATACAAATAGCTTTATCTTTTTCTTTAGTTGCATTTTTGGAAGACGAAGTAGGTGACCCTGGAGGCGGTGGCCGCCTGGCACATCTCCACCGTGTGGTCCACAGAGGAAGAGGAAGTGCTGATGAACCAACCGCGGAACTTCACCGACTCAAAGCTGACCAGGGAGCCACCGGGGGGGATGTTCTTGATGAAGAGAAAGCGGTCCAAGCCGTCTTCCTGGTTGATCTCTGTCAGAGATTCATGGCTGTATCGCTAACAGACACACAGGACAGAGACACTGGAGTAAAAGTAACTGTACAAATTGTAATTATTTACCCCCCGGCTGATGAGTCAATGTCACAAACAATGAACAAGTTGAGGAAATGGAATGCTCTGATTCTTTAGTGTGTGTGCAGCTAAGTCCAAAATTCTTCACATGTCTGCCTGATTTAGATTTTAAATTATTTTTACTAAACTAATAACTTTCCTTTCCTCATACAAAACAAGACAGGAATCTCTCGAAAGACAAATCAATATAAAATGACTGTTATTTATTAAGAAATTAATATTGACATTACAGTAATTAAACCCTAATCATATCAGAAAATCTTTATAGGATTTGTATTCCCTTATTTATATGGGTTTACATTTATGTCTTTTTTGTAAGAAGATGATTCTGTATAACTTTCTATGACATTATTATGACTCTCAGCATTTTTTAAGCGGGGGCAATGGCCCCTCTTTATCCCCCTTTTATGAGTGCCACTGTCCACAGGTTGAACGTTGATTCTATTTACTCTAAAATGTTACTTTAAGCCAAAATCTGCCAAAAGTAATTGCATACAAGTGAACCAGTCTCTAAAAAGATATTAAAAAAGTGCAAATTTAAATATAGCAAAATCAAAGCTATAACAGTAAGATTTTTCAAAAATCCTTTCAGGGATAAAAGTATGATTGTTGTATTGATTTTGTGTTTACCTCCAATTTCAGTGAAACTTTCCCATTTTCCATGGAGCAAGAAATGTGCAGGTTCTCAGAGACGGATAACAGAACCGTCAAAGAACCTATGCTGGAGCTGCTGGGCGGCCTGTAGTGGCACATCTCAAAGTTCACTGGGTGTAGAAAACAAACTGAAGGTTATATTACAGTAACCCTCCAGCAAACTCCCACATTTATACATAACTGACAAAAATAGAATCAAACAGATATGGGATCATCCTATAATTTTCATGTCAGAAGAACGTTTTTGGTTCATGATTCCATAATTTTCTTCCTGGTTTTTTTCCCCTTTTATTTGAATTAGAAAAAGATGTGCTATTCTATACATTACGAATAAAATACTTTTATGTCTGCATTTGGTGATGGAAAGAAAATAATCTCACCTATAAGAAAATCACCATATGCAACATTTGGGCTTTACTTTTTATGCAATGTGTTACGTTAAGATCTTCATTTTAAAAATTAAAAGCAAAAATGTAATAAAAAAAATAGAGTGTTTTCTTTGGCGTTTTGGGATGAAGGGTGTAGAATTTTGGGGGAAAATAGAAATAGCAACTTACAGAAATATGGAATAATTAAAGTACTGGGAGTAAATGCAGTACATTTATGTTTTTATTTTTTTACTGTGTATGTCATTCTATAAAAACCAAAATGCTACTTCCCCCGTTCTTCTCTTACCTTTGCGATCACCGTTTCCACCTTGCAGAGTGATGGCCTGCAGCTTCATCTCTCCTGTTTTCAAGATGAAATCTTTCTGGTACTCGTCGCTCACTGTGAACTTATGAACACTTCTGCACCGCTGGAAGACTGACTTCCTCGTTCCTGAGGAGTTGCTCCATCCTTCCTGGAAAATGGTTTCTGTGGAGAGAAAGACGACAAGATCTTGGTGTGTTTCAAAGAAAAAAAAACAACTTTTGACACAAATCTGATTTTTTTCCCACAAAGGTAAACGTCCTATTGACCATACATTCTTTGATAAGTGCAGTGTTAAATATTAGAGATATACTGATCCAATATTAATATCTCGACCAGTCCCGATATTGAAAAAAAAGAATATCTGTGACAATGTGTCTGATTCATAAGGGAAGATCTACTCAGTCCAATTCTATGTTTTGTGTTCTGCATGACATCATGCTGCTTTATTTATTTTACATTATATTTAGAATTTATTATTGCACTTTCTGAATCATTTGAAAGAAGGTTTGTTGTGGTTTATTTTTACATATTTGACCAAAACAGCCAACCTACTGATTTGACCAGTTTCAGTTTCTTTATCATTTATTTTATATTGGCTGTTCTACTCAAATAAAACTGACTGAACAAATTAAGATTTGTTGTGTTTACATGTTTGACCAAGCTTGTGACAATATTGGTGCAGAGTTACCAAATAAATTAGCATTTCTGCACATTTGTCTGTATTAAAGAAAAAAAAAACATTCTAAGTCAATGCATCAGATCGGTTTCGTCCAATACTAAACCTCAGATATCGGTATCTGTATTGGAAGTGAAAAAAGTGAATCAATGCATCCCTCATCAATAACTCAGTAAAAGGACGCATGCAAACCCAGGATTGGTGTTTTTCTTCCAAACACAGCCCATTTTTTTGTCAAAAGTACCAGGAACTTTATTTTTATCCCCTCAATGGTGCATTTCACCACTAACCTTCCACCACGCAGTCCATGATGGCGCCGCAGAGCTCCTCATCGCTGAGGTCTCTGCTACACAGAGACAGAGACTTGCTCAGCTTGTTCATGGCCAGCACCAGGTTGGCTACACTCTTCATGGTTATCGTGTTGCAGGTGACCATCAGGTTCAGGTCTTCGCTGAGCTTCACTTCACGCTCCACATTCTGCTTGAGAGAGCAAAAACAACCCGCAAGTAACATCATTGTGGGTCGCTACACCTCGTTATTATTTTACAAGTCCAGTGTTCATATGGCATATCATCATCATCATCAGCCTCATAACTGCATGGTGAAAAGAAAGTACACCTGGTGCCAATTTGAGGGTTTTACTGATTTTGGATGTGCCAGGAGTTTATGGGTGTTTTTGTTTTTCATAAAACTTCACAGCTGACTGAATAATGCTTCATCTTTCCTGAAAAGCAATAGTTTGACATGTCGCTAAATGCATTTGGTAGGTAATAAATAGAGTAAGCAAAAAGGTGAAAATAAATGATTGATTATTTATTTATTAAAGATACACTCAGGCAATCAATGTTAGTGGTAAAGACCAATAAACCTTCAAGCAGCTTCATGCAGTGGTAGCATTAGCATGAAGAAAGTACGCTAAAGCTGTTTTTAATATGCAAAACTTCTCCATTTAGACAATTCACCAAATAATAAGACATCTTTTAGATTCAGGGTTTTTTCAGTAGGTAATGAAACTGATAAAATCTTACATCAAAATATTAATATAGCTCAGTGCAGCCATAAACACTGCTACAACATATGTATGATAGTTATCCTTTTTTTAAAAGATGTTTTTGGCTCTAGTGACCTTTATTTGATAGTTAATTGACAGGAAAGTGGGTAATGAGAGAAGGGGGAAGACATGCAGCAAAGGTTGCCAAGGCTGGGAATTGAACCTGTGACAACTGTGTCAAGGACTAAGGCCTCCATATGTGGGTTGTGCTTAACCCCTGCACCATCACAGTACACCCATGATAGTTATCCTTAATGATAAATCTTACCTCTGTACGACTGGGGGGATGTCTGATTTCAGGTGAGCTAATGGCAAAATAAAAAAAAAAGTTAGTGAAGCATTCTACCTCATATTGCTATATTGTCAAAAACCGTAAATGAGAAGATGTTTTTAATATGATAAAAACCGTTTGGAAATCTGTAAACGTTTTGTTGACTCCCTCGGGAGTTTAAAATGATTTTGTTTCAACAATCTGGAGGGAATAAAGCAAACATGGCGTTTTAGTAGAGTAGCTACTGACACACAGTTCACTCATAAAGAGTGGTTAGACCACTGCGGCATGTCAAATATCATCTGATGAACTTCATGGTTACCCTAGTAACTGTATATGAGCTGTGATTACTCTCACTGCACGTGTTACCTGCAGCTTTCAGCTCAGAGAATAAGAATTGTAAAACCAACAAACTTTCCATGAAAGGAATGTTTCTATTTTCTCCTGAAAATCATGAAACCCACAAGACTGTAAACTGTCACTTTAAAATGTAACCCTCGCGCGCGGTCATGGCGTAACATTCACATGTCACGGTCTGTTAGTGGGAGAAATCGGAGGTTGTCACATCAGACCCTCAGTTCTCAAAGCCACATACACACCTTGTGAAAGCGCACGCGGGATCAGTGTGACCAGCGTAAAAAGCTCGCGGGTCCCAATGAACCCCAGCTAATAAGACCTTAGGTGCAACCAAGCAATCAAAGGTAACACTTTATTTGAAGGGGTGTGCATAAGACTGACATGACACTGTCATAAATATGACATAACACCTGTCATAAACATGAAGAAGTCTTTATGTATGACAGTTGTCATGAAGTGTCATTCGGTAAATAATGACACTTCTAATTCAAAGTTGCTCTAAAAGTTGCATTAAAAGTCCATTAAAAGTGCCAACTTTGCATGATTTTGTATATTATGATAATTTAATGCAAAGTTGGGATTTTTAATGGACTTTTAATGCAACTTTTAGAGCAACTTTGCATTAAAAGTGTCATTATTTACCGAATGACACTTCATGACAACAGTCATAAACATTCATAAAGACTTCTTCATGTTCATGACAGGTGTTATGTCATGTTTTCGACAGTGTCATGTCAGTCTTATGCACACCCCTTCAAATAAAGTGTTACCCAATCAAAATAGCAAAAATGCTAAAGGAAAAGCTAATCAATGGATATCCTACAGCAAGACCAAAAACTCCACCAGGCATTAAGAAAAAACCAACAAAAAATAAATAATTAAAATCTTCATTCACAACATTAAATTTCATATATTAATCACAGCCTTCCGTTTATAGACAAGTTGTGTAGAAAATGTTCTTCCGCTCACCAGTCCAGTGCATCAATTAAATCAAAGTCCGACATTGTGCCTCAGAGTTCAGTCCTTCAAATGATGGCGATGTTCAGGCTGACTGTCTCTTTATGAGAATTTATTTGTGTAACTCACTTCCTTTTAGAAAGTTGGTGGTGCACTCTCTTTCTCTGATGGCTGTGGAAACCACTGCTGCCTCTTTGTCCAGTGGAAACTCCAAGTCACTGAGTGTGAAAAAAATCTGTCAAATGTCAAGATGTTGTGATGTTAAAATGAGATCTGACTAATTATTTTCAAACCTTAATTTGTCATAAATCCTGAACAAACGGCACCTATCTGTTAGAGGAATTACATAGAAAGTGAACAAGAGTCAATAACCTGGTTATTTGTGTGCAGCTTTTGTTGAAGCATCTTATGATTCAATTTCAACATTCAGATTTATTTGGCAGGAGCCCGACTGCATCCACTGATAATATTTATCCACTAAATATTTCTAAATCTCTGACTGAGAGCACCACTCCTGTCCGCAGTCATTGTCTGTCAGACTTGGGCTTTGACTAGGCCATTTCAAAACTTTGATTTTCCTCTCAAGAAGTGTTTCTTTTGGTGATGACTTCTGAAAGCCAACTTGTTTTTGGGCCTGTTCATTACTCAACAAAACATTAAATTCCATCTGAAGAAAGGTAAGCTCTTAGCATTATTCTGCCACCGCCGTGTTTTTTTGTGGGCATTACCTGTCTTCTGCTGATGAGCTGTGTTGTTTTTGTGTTATGAATGCTTAAGGGAAGAACCTTCTAGTCTAATATTCCAGAATTTTGTTCATTTTGTTTCAGCTAACACCACAAAGAAGTGAGAATTAAAGGGAGTATTAAAAAATGTAATTTAAAAAAATTCATTTTATGTAGTGAAAGTTACATTATACAGTTTTCTTTTTATCGCTAAACTGAAACACACCAAATTCCACAGCACATCTACATGTGAAGGCTGTCAAAGTCAAGCTAGCATAACTGAGCTACTTCTCTCTCCTTTGCTACTTTTTTAAATTAAACTTTTTCCTGACTTGTGAAAGGTGATAACCTTTGACCTTTTCATCTAGTGTGGACAATTAGTAGCAAAGCACTGCTTCCCTTTGTCTTTTTGTTAAATAAGTGACGTTTATTTCCATGTATTTCGCCACTTCCATTTAGAAGAAAGAAAATCTGCATGGATCCAACAGAAGCAAATGAACAAGAATCAGGAACATGATGCAGCCAATCATCTTCACCGTGACCGCCGGCAGGTGTGACCTCGAGGAGACCAAATACTGAAACTGAATGAAACACTGTTTCAGAAAAGTGTTAGTTTAACGCCGTCAACATTTTTGCAACCAGATTATTGCCGTTTATAATTCTTTTTATATTATTCCCAAATCAATTCAATTCATTTGTTCTTGTATTGCACAGTGCAGCATATATGTGATAGTAAAAAAGTCTGGAAATAAGTCAAGTGATTGTTTCTAACATATTAGACTATTTATTTTCTCTGAAATATTCTCATTGTGTTTTTGTGTCTGCCATACTTGACAAACGTTTTGCCCTTTTCTTTCAGAATCCTGACTCAAGCTTCAGACGGTCGATTTGAAATGATTCAAAGCTGAACTTGAAGACAGGTAATGAACAGTGAATGTTTGCAGCTCTTCTGAAGTGGTTCCTGTTCAGAGTGATTGGGGGGGGGGGGGTTATGATCTAGATTAAAAGCCCCACGTAGCAAAGCCACATCCTCTGATGCTTCATCAGCGGCTTCATTTTCAGTCCAAACTTTTTTTTAAAATTATATTTCCAGTGTTCTGCTGACGTATTTGGAGAGCAGCATGGGAGAAAAGTTATTTATAAATATA
>NW_015112890.1:366219-369110 GCF_001443285.1 Poecilia latipinna
TGGCCTGGCAGTCGCCTGAATTTTCCAGTTTTGGCTCCCAGGGCAAAAAGTTTGGACACTGTAAACATAAGGTAAAATGCTGATTGTCATGACAACAGCGTGTTTACCTGGTATTGGTTTTCTGATCATTTCTTTGCTTATTTATTTTTAAGAGACTGTATTAGATTGAGTTTGTTTCTTTGTGTTCATGATTATTGTCTGATTCTTACAGGTTCACTCCTTTGCTTTAGTTTCCCACTTATTTCTTGTTTTGATTTTAGATGGTTCTCTTATATTAGTGTTTTTCCATTTTCCTCTTGGGTTTTAGTTCTGTTTTATATCTAATTCAGTTTTCTCCATCTTAGTCTCCTTCCCTCAATCCCTGTTTGCTTTCTGCTTCAGCTGTTCCACTTTCCCCTTGATGAAGCTCACCTTGGTGAAATGTGGAGTTAGGCAGATCAATACAAAATATCCATAATATCAAGACCAATCAGTGCCACTAATCAGATCTATAGTTTAGTTTCAGATTGCCTCATGAAATTTCATTTTATTTTTGTGCAGCAGTTTCTCAACTTTACCATGAAAATAAAATTTTGTGTTGATTTGGTTCAATTTTGAGTTTCAATATGTGATTTTGGGGATAAAAGTTTGGGAAAGTAAAAAAAAAAGGAAACTACACTAATAAAATATAATTCTTGTCTTTGTTTTAAGCATCAAAATAATAGTAATAAAAACATAGCTTTAAAAGTATAACTTTAAATAACATATCTAACTTTTCAGAAAGATATAGGAGTTGGTTTTAATATTACAGTAATTGTGTAATATTGATCAATACGTACTAGCTCCACTGGCAGATTATTTCCTTTATAGCAAGATATTTTTCCCATGTTATAAGTAAAATAATCTGACGGCAGAACTAAAACTTTTTAAATCAATATTAAGGAATTATTAACCTAAAACAAGTTCTTTCTTTGCTGAAAAGTTACTTTTAAGTTACTTTTGTCTTATTTCAAGACTACTAAGATGCATGCACTGAAAACTAGACCAAAAATACTTGCTAAGATTTTGTTTTTGCAGCACATTGGTTAACAATAAACTAATCAGTAACAAATTCACTTTTTTTATTGATTTGAGCCTATAAAAATATCAAACCCATATCAGAGGTGGAAGTCACTGCAGGCATCTGAAAGATGTCACAACTTCCTGGGTAATCGGAGGCGTTGAAATCCACACCTATATTTAACAACCGTGAACTCTGAGGGGGAATTTTCTGTTAATTCCACCAAGTGAGACCAGAAACAGACCAAGAAGAAGAACACAGCCAGAGGTACAGAAAGATTTTCTCTAAAAAGTGGTGCTGCACATCAAAATTGTTATTTTTTACTTTGAGAACAGCCTAGTGCAAAGTATTATAACACACTCACCTGACTATAGCTAAAAAAAAAAAAAACACACAGCTGATCTTGTTGCCTGTGGCAGGAAGTGGTAAGATACAGATAGACCCAGATAGAAAACATGCACAACAAAACAAGTATCTGTAGACGCACTAACAAATGTCTTACTTGCTTTAACTGGTCCCAAAGAACATTAAATTGGTAGCAAATCTGTGGTTCATGTAACGCCATCTAATATACAGGGATAAATACCAGCAGAGTATTTAAAGAAAAGAAAATAAAGAAAAGAAAGTATGTGCAACAGGTAAGCTGTTGCACATATTCACAGTGTGCATATGTTTTAGTGTGGGAGGATGCCAGAGTACCCAGGTAAAACCCAGACTGACAGAAAGTTCCCAGCTCAGATTCCTTCCTGCTGCAGGAACTATAACCTTTAAATCTGCAGAAACAACTAATTTCAGTTGCATTCTGTGGGAACCAGTGGAAATAAGGGGAAGCCCCACAAAAGGCCTACATAGATCTAAATCAGGGGTGGGCAACTCCAGGCCTCGAGGGCCGGTCTCCCGCATCTTTTAGACGTGCCTCTATTTCAACACACCTGAGTCAAATAATGAGGTTGTTAGCAGGACTCTGGAGAACCTGACTGCACTTAGGAGGTGATTCAGCTGTTGGATTCAAGTGTGTTGGACATGGAGACATGGAAGAGTTGCAGGACACCTGACCTCGAGGACCAGGGTTGCCCACCTCTGATCTAAATTCTCCAGTTTACACACAGGCTTTGTGGGCACAGTGACAGAAAACTGGTTCTGTCCTTAACATGTTGGGAGAACTTCATTGTTTCAGTTCATTGAATGAGTGTTGATATTAGATGATAACCTCAGTAATAAAAGAAACAAAGCAAAAGATGACTTTCTTTATCCAGACAGAGCAGTGTTTCTCAACCCTGGTCCTCAGGCCCCCCTGTCCTGCATGTTTTAGATGTTTCCTTTCTGCCACACCTGAATTGTATCTCTGGGTGATTAACAGGCTTCTGCAGTACTTGATGGTCATGCAATCATTTGAATCAGTTGTTCTGGAATAGAGGCACATCTAAAACATGCAGAGCAGGGGGGCAGTGAGGACCAGGGTTGAGAAACACTGAGATAGAGTATCTATCCAAATCAACCTGGTCGTGTGTTTAAAAACTAATACAGGGCAGTGTTGTATATTGTGTGTGGCTCCAGCCACATGGAGCCATTTTATAGCACAATCAAGTAACTATGTTTACTTCAATTACTATAAAAAAGCTGTATATATCAAATATGACTTAAAGGAAATGTGACATTATAATTTAATACCTTGAAATTGGGCCTCTGTCTCTTTAAGGATTCCTGTTCTTCCTGAAACTCTGCCTTCAGGAAGTCATCACAACATGGCTCTTCTATTAACCTTTTAACAGTGTTTTTTTTTTTTTTTTTTTTTTTTTTTTTTTTCCAAGGTTTGCCTTGGAAATGATTTTTTTTGTGAGGTCCGGAAGTG
>NW_015112890.1:372254-377920 GCF_001443285.1 Poecilia latipinna
AAGAAAGCCAGCAAAAATGGCCCTCTTTGTTACTCTTAAATAATTTTTTTTTTTTTTTTTTTTTTTTTTTTTTTTACCAGCGTTGCACTGAGAAGCAGTTTGTATGATGAGCTCAGCAGATGACATTTACCGATATCAATAATACAATTTTGAACAATAACCAACAGATGGAGGTTTTCAGTTAAAGGTAATATCTTCCATTCATCTGTTAGGATTTTTGTTGAGTAGAGTAGAAATTCAGGTTAGTTTGTCCTGCAGCCTGACGCTAATGGCTATACAGAGAAAGGCCAATCCCCAGCACACTTTTACTACATCAGGGGTGCCCAAAGTTGGTCCTCGAGGGTCGGCATCCTGCATGTTTTATTTCTCTCCCTGGTGGTAGTAACAACCTCCTCAGCAAGTCAATGTTCCTCTTGACATTGTCTTGACATTGTGTTAAACCAGGAAGAGAACTAAAACATGCAGGATGCCGGTCCTCTTTGGACACCCCTGTACTACACCCCTAAAATAACTCCAGTCTCAAAATAAAAGGTGTGAACTCTTGTCTCCTACACGTCAGACGGGCATTTTCACAAAGATGAGTATTTAGTAGTGTTGTTGCGCAACATCCCCCTCCCCTCTTCTCTTTCTCTCTACTTCCCCTTCTGAGAGGAGGGAGATGTGCTCTTCAGCTCTCTAACGGGTCCGAGAGCTGGGCGCGAGAAAGACTAGCCTGGTTTCTAACGACTTTTGCCTCCAGATGTCCCACCCTTTTTCACCCTGTGAATTAGCCAGATCGAGCAGCCCGCAATCAGCTAGCTTCACAGAGCACACCTGTTAACGGTTGCTCTTTCTCCATATTACAACTTGTACTTGTTACTGAACCAGGTAGGTTTTAGTGACTCGGGCGAGTCCCAAGGGTGTTGTTTGGGCTAAAAGCAACCTATAAAACATTTTCCACTTTTTCCTCCCAGAATCAAACTTCATAGCTATTTTACAACCATCAAAGAACTTTAAAGTTTAAATTAATTGAATGTCCACAACATCTTTTAGATTTTCTTAATGCTAATTATTTTATTAGTAAGGCAGTTTTGCAAGGGTCAGTACAGCTTAATTCAGTAGCAGAAATAATCAAATAAGTAAAATCAATAATCTAGCCTATCTTTCCCTAATGCTGACACTGTGAACTAAAAAAGGAAAACTTTGAGAGAGATGAACGGAGTCTGGCCTGATGATGAAAAAGGTGTTGCAGCAGCAGGAAGCTCCCAGTACAGGAAAAGTACTGAGTCAGAGCGGCAGATCTCGGGCCTCAGGGTGACTTCCTCATGCGAGTAGCGGCCCTCAGCTTCTTGTCTTGCAGCTCTGTAGCTCCTTTCTCCTCGTCTCACAATCTTTCTGGTCCATGGAGATGTAGATGAGCTGGTCTCATGGAAGGAACACACCAGTTCTTCCTCTTTGCCTTTGTTCTTTACCTTTGTCTTTATCTTCATCTTTGCCTTGGTCTTTGGGGTCTCGAACCCAGCTGATGAGAGAAGTGCAATTTGAAGCCACATGTTGCGGGGCTAACGGGTTGGTCCCCATGTGCAGAACAGTCTTCGGCTCTGTGGCTCCGGCTCTTCTTCAGCTGCAGAGTTCTTTGTCCATCTCGATCTTGGCTCGAAGCTGCCTGAAGGATCCAACCAAAGATTCCTCTTTTGCACTCACCTTATAAAGGGTTTATCCACCCTTTTGGTGCATTTGCATTGGCTAGCTTTGTTGCTGTGCCTGTCTCATTGGCTGACTGCTTGGACCGATGATCTCATATCCATCACCGTTTTGGAGACCTGATGTCTGTTCTAATGACCCAGGGTTGCTCAACAGTCCTCTTGCGTCTAACCTTTTCTTAGGAAAGTTACAGTTCAGCAATAAGGCCTTGGTCACCTCTGCTCTCCTATCAGTTCCTCTTTCCCCCTGACTTTTCACCTACCATCTACCTCCAACACAACATCATTGACCTTTGATTACAGTTACACGTTTTACACCATTTCAAGTTCAATGTCAAAATCACATTTATAACCTTTTAGTTTATCTGATTTAGCATTCATTTATAATTTTATAATAACCATTAGTTAGTAGTTACTCTTATTATAATCATGATGTGAGTTATCATAGACATTACTTCTTCCACCTGTAAGTACTTCCATAAGTATAAGAGTAAGTGTAAATATTTTTACAATCAAACCAATATCAACCATTGGTTAAACCAATATTAATTATTGGCTTAATTATAAGTTATCATTATTAATTTAAGTATTTTATTCTGGGTTTTATCCAATTACTCAAAATGTTTAGATTTTATTCCTTAAACCCTTAATGCTTTGAAATGAGTAATCTGAACTATTTTTATCCACATGCAGCCTGGAAGCTTTCTTCCTCTTTCTTCAGAAAACCTGCTCTTCCTGTTCCATGACTCTCTTTCTGCCTGATGATGATTTTTTATGATTAAATAGAAAGAAGTAGAATTAAAGCAAAGTTTGCTGGACACAATAACAACACACACAACCAGATTAATTTGATTACTGTCTGACTCTACTGTTGGGTCTTGATGTCACCTGTGTAATCAGTTTTAAAGATAACTTTATTTATTGTTACTATTAAACTAAAATCTCCAGCATGGGGAAGTGGGATGAGCTCGACTTTTCTCGACAGTAGGTAAATGGAGGCAGAAGGTGGCGAACTTCCTGCGTGGAGTACAGAACATGATATGAATATGAATAAAATGCCTTTTAAGGATGTTTTCTATTTTTAATGTCAATGCTTTCACATCAGACGGTTACTCTGACCAGAACTGCTTTTTACATGTTCTACTCTCAAGCATAGGTTTTGCACAAGAAGAACAAACAGTTCGTTTGTCAGTCATGTCAAGATGTTTTAGAGACTGGAGTTGGTCTTGGCCCATCTTCATGTGGCCTTAGCTTCATCCTCTAATCTTGGTTTATACTGGAGGAAGATGCTATGACAGTTACAGGTTTCTGCAAATTTTGCCAAACATCTTAAAAAGTCAAAATTAAGACTTTATGGGGTTAGGGTAAACTCAAGACGTGTGTCAAGACAGAGATGTACTACAAAAAAAAAAAAACGCAAATAAATAAATCACATGGGTTCTCAACAGAAGCCTGCTAACGGCAAAGACAAACATCGTCCAGCCAATTGGATGATGTTCACTTTCCCATAATGCAGTGCTTCTGAATTCCAGTCCTCTGGCCCATAGACATTGCTCTGCATGTTTTAGATGTGCCTCTATTCCAGAACAGCTGATTCAAATGATTGCATGACCATCAAGTACTGCAGAGGCCTGTTAATCACCCAGACATACAATTCAGGTGTGTGGCAAAAAGGGAAACACCTAAAACATGCAGGACAGGGGGGCCTGAGGACAGGAATTGAGAAACACTGCTATAATGGAAGTAAAAAAAAGCTTAGCTAGCTTTGCTCTTTCTAGGGTATATTAGCAGCCAGTTAGCGGAAGCAGCTACCATTATAGAATGCAACGACATTGTGTGTGTGCAATTCAAACAGTGAAGTTTTGCAAGAAAAAAAATTATATGTAATATATGAGATTAAAGTCCTGCAACAAAAAAATTTAAGACCTGTGATGACACGATTTTATTTGAATTAAGATTTTGCACCTTTAGTTTTCAGACCACCACTTAAGCAGCTTAGCTTGCGATTTTAGTTTTTGTTTAGCGACTTTCGGCTCCATCTTGTTGCTTGTTGTAGCCGCGGGCTGAGTCAGGTGCAAATATCTGGCATGTGTGATTGAAAGGATCCCATCTCCCCTCCGTGGACCACACAGTCTGATTAATTTCTGCATCCTAATGTATTTCCTCAACAGGCTAAGCTGTCTACTCTACTTGGACTATAAGTACATTAGCACAACTTTATATCAAGCATTCTCCTTTGGGTTTCTTTGTACTTTATGTACTGCAGGCTTATTAAACGTTCCAAAGAAGCCCGACCAATACCGACAACCAGCAAATAATTCTGGCCTGACCCAAATTTCGGGTTTAGATTTATTTAGCCATAAATCTAAACTCTACATTATCCTATAGGACCTAAAAGTGAAGGGAACCCAGGAAGAGTCCAGTAGGTTCAGTTGTGTAGAACTCAGACCCAAAGCATCATCTTCATGAGTCTGTCATACAACACTGCTCTCTTCAGTCAGAGGCTTCTTTGGATTCACTGTTAAGCTGACTGACGATTCTATGAAGAAAATGACACGAGCTGCAGTAACGTTTCACTTTTTCACTTCCCTCTGGGATTAATGAGGTATTGTTGAATTTGACCAAGCAGCGTACCAAACCTCACCGACCGTTGCTGTACTGCTCTCTGGAAACGAGGTGCAAGTCTAGACGGCTGTTGGATGATCAGCAGTTCCTCTTTGGAAACCAGAACTAAACTGCAGGTCATCTGAAAAACTTTCTTGCTGGAAGATTAAAGCAAATAAAACAGGTGGACCAAAACTTGTGTCTGGACTTGACTGGACACAGCTTCTTGGTTCCATGTTAGCTGGTCAGTTCATCATAGAATATCTCGGTTTGGCCCTCTGGTTTCTTCACCATACAGCATCTTTACATTCCAAGTATTAAATTCCCAATCATTGCATCTAAAAAATAATTATCAAAATTTTCTCAGCAGGAAACGGACCTGGCTTGTGAGAACAACGGATCGATTGTTCTTGAACCTAAAGGTCTTCAGCTTAGTGTGTGACTATAGCAAATACATTCCATTCAAACTGAAACACAAGAGGAGAAGCTGAAGATTAAGGCGACCTTTTGAAGGACTGATAAGTTTCACATCATCATCATACAGAGATGTTTGTACTGATCTGGTTCTAAAATGACCACCACAAGGTTTCTGATATTATTCATTCAGCAGACATGAAGTGAAAAGTGGGAGAAAAAAACAAAAAACCACAAAGCACACGTTCACATTGTAAAACCCTTTGATTTTCCAATGTGTGCTTACTTTCCATCTGTATGACCACAGAGAAAGAGAGGGGGGAAAAAAACACCAACACTTTCAGAATATGATTGTGTTTATTTCCTAAGAAAGTATTGAAAAGGTTCAACAAAACCAAATCCAACAGCATTCTCAAAAAGAAGCAGATCGAACAAATATTTAATACAAATAAGAGCCGGAGAACTGGAACTTCTCTCTGGTAACAGTGTTGTACCTAAACGCAGAGACAGAGAACCTAATGACTACATCCTGGACATCATATGCTGTAGATTCCTAAAACGAGGTTTTCTTCCTTCAAAACATCCTCCCATCCCCCCCACACACACACATCAACACACACACTCCAAGTTTCTCTGATCAGTTTGTGATTATCTTTCTACATTCACTTCTAAGAACTAAAAGGAGACAACTGAAAACTATTTACTCAGAAATCAGGTTAGAGGAAAAAAAAAATGTTGATATGTAATAACACTGAATCCAACTCCAACACGAAGAGACGAACGGTGCTAACGTAACACGGCTAACGCGGCAGCCACTGTAAGAAACAACCTACACTCGTTTCCATGACAACCTGGATCCACGTTATTGCAACCTGCAATAACGTGGATCACACGTTATTGCAGGTTGTGGAACGCCTCCTCACGTTGTTAGGTTTGGATTTTTTCCCAAGTCTATCTTAATACATT
>NW_015112890.1:381498-383710 GCF_001443285.1 Poecilia latipinna
GAGTGAAAGCAGCCATGATCATCTGCTTCAGCCAGATTTAAAGGAACGGGGGCAGAAAATCCACGGAACGCGTCCCGGTTTTCGAACAGATCAAAATCTAAAAGTTGTGCTCTGCTTTCCAATCTCTTTGGAATCATTAGCTTCAGGCTAATGGAGAATATGTATTGTAATGTATTTCGAATCTCCAAGCATTGTTGGAGATTTGAACTAACCTATTAATTGCTACCTCAATTGAAGGAGTTGCCAAGGTTGCGTATATTTTACACATTTTCTCAAACTTTTACAACCTTCAAACTCGTGGAGCTTTTGGCACATATGATCCCAGCCAGTTGATTTAGCAGATAGAATTTCTAAAACACTAATTCATTTAGATGTTAAACTAGCTCTATGAAATCCTCACTCTTGATCCCAACACACATGCTCTATTCAGAACAGGAGAGCATCCAAAGTGACACGGATACTTCAAATCTGCTTCAGCTCATCCCATTTGGACTCCAGTTAAATATGAATTTTTCAAAGCCCCAACATACGTAGTGAAAGCTAACATGTTAAGGTAAATTAATCCTCACCATGAACAAAACATTAAAAGGTTTTCCATCCAACTTTTAGAATTTTTTCCCCTCTTAAAATTAATACATTTCCCACTGCTTTTATTTATGCTGTTCAAATAAGACAGACTTGCAAACATCCAAACCTTCTTCTTAAAACACATTTCAAAAATATCCTCCTTTTCATTAATATATTAAAATAATTAAACTCCTTATTTAGAGATTATTTCTGATATAAATCATTTATGTATGTGCAACAATGACCGAGTCCATCAACATACAATGAGTAACAACTGGATGCTCAACTGTTGACACATGAATATTCAAAGTTTGACCCAAAACGACACAAAGAGACGTCATGGAATGTTGACAACCGAAAGACGAACCTCGATGTGGACGACGTGACAAACGAGGCACAAAATGATCCCCAAAAAACAAACGCATGAATGTTTCACAAAAATGTTAAAGATTCTGATTCACCTTCCAGTTGGTGCTCTGTTAGGTTCAGAGCGCCCCCTGTTGGATTTTAGTGTTGAATCCTCGTAACAACACCTGGCGTGGAATATTTAGAGGATTCAAGTTGTTTCATTTTCCAATGTTGATTAAAAAAAATCATTTAAAAACAAGTTGTCCAGCGTTAGCCTTCTCCCCTTTATGGAAGAGGATGAGGGCGAGTCAGAAAAACTGTCAGAATGGTGAGACAGAATTTGAGAATACAGACTTTTTTTTTCTTTAGTGGCCCTACTCATGTTCCGTACCTCCAATCAATCTGTTCTGAACTGTCAAACCTATAAGGGGATGATTCACAGTTACATCATCAAAGCTATCATGATTTTACAGCCGACTGTTTGTGAATTAAAACCTGCAGAGCTAAAATCACTCAGCAGCTTAGCGAGTTTAAAGTTTTCTGCTGTTTCCACCAACGACCTGATGAAGCAGCAACAGGCAAACCCACTTTTCAGTTTTACCTCGTTTCCTCCAACAGTTCAATCAGAGATGCTGCGTAACATAACTGAATGATTTTTGTGCTTAAATTGCCAGTGATACCCAAACTTTGAGCGTTCAAGTCTGACTGATGGAACCAGGTTAATAAATGTTTACAGAAGATCATATGTGGTTCCCTTCACGTCAGACGGTTCAGATATGAAACCAACAGAAACTCTGATAGGACCCCGGCTGCTTCAGATCTGATCTGCACTGATTTCTCAATGCGCTTTGGATCCGACAAACACTTTAAATAATACAGAGTGTAGTTTCTTCAATCAGGTGTGATTGTTCTCATGGGTGAGCCACACGTTCACTTATTAATCCAGGTCATGGATCTGCAACCGTCACAGTCGAGAGTCATTTTTATCCTCAGTACGGATAGAAATGCGAACTTAGAGCCTAGAACTTTTAAAACAAGACTGCTTCTCATTTTATTATTAATATCTACTGTAAAAAAGAAGTCATTTTTAAAGAGCCCATTTATAAAAATTGGCTAAATAAAATAAAATAAAATTCTATGGGATGTTGATGAGCATGGAAAATTATGATTTTAAAAAAGCACCAATTCCAACATAAGAAAACTAGCATTTTTTTTTTTTTTTTTTTTTTTTTTTTCAAATGCACCAAATTTTTTTAAAATTTTTTTTTTTTTTGGTTCCTTTTTTGGGTAATTTTAA
>NW_015112890.1:386768-417253 GCF_001443285.1 Poecilia latipinna
TTTTTTGAGGCATGGAAAAATTTTATTTTTAAAAAACCCCAATTCCCAAAAAAAAAAAATAGCATTTTTTTTTTTTTTTTTTTTTTTTTTTACTAATGCAGCAGAATTTTGTAGAATGTTGTTTGTTGTTGGATCCATTTTCAGGTACATTTAACTTTTTTTAGCCAATTTTTTAAAAGTGTGATTGTGGAGCTGCTCCAGAACCGCAGGCTGCAGAAACCTGGTTTAGTTTAATATTCGTTCAGAATCAACACGTTACATTCGAAACTAACTTTTATTTAAATCAATTTTGATAAACATTCCACCCCAAAAAAACCGTAATTTTCTGCATGAAAACAGTTTTCCACTAATGGAGAAATCATGTTATTTAGGCCTTACAGTTCTGATCAGACCCTGAAATGTCGACCACATGCAAGATCTGTTTTACTTCACAATCCAAAAAAGAAAGAAAGAAAAAAAATCAGGATTCTCCTCACATCTTATAAAATGCAGAATACTGGATTAAAATCATCACTAACATCTCCACTGAGAGACAAAACAGATGCAGACACAAATGTAACTTTGGCACCTGGATATGTACATAAACGAAATGATAATGCAACAGTTTAGTGCAATGAGCTAAACCTGGAAGAAAGAAGAAAAAAGAAAAGGCACCGCCTCCGTAACATAAAACGGGTTCCTCTAAAATGAGCTGCATTTCCAAAAACAGGAACATTTTACACTTACTTCACACACACACACACACACACACACACACACAATCTTTGAAAAATCAGAATGGAAGTGAAACTTGACATCAAGACATGAGTAGAAGTCAGCCGGAGTTGATTATTGTTTTTCTTTTAAAGAGCAGTCAGTGATAGAAATGTGAGCGACGTTTGACTCAAAAACATTAAATAAAAAACAATGTTCAGGGAATATTCTAATTCATTCAAAAATTACTTAGAAATGACATTATTTAATGTTGTGTAAGCTGTCCAGTTCAGAGGATACAAAGTTCACAAAGAACGATCACCATGAGCAAGGTAAAAAAAATAAAAAAAAATAAAATAAAATAAAAATGGCACCAAGTAATCACATCAAGTTACTTTTCCACCAAAGCAGTTCTGGTGCTAAACTGGGAATTACTAAATGCAGTAAACGTCTGATCCTCCATCTCTCAGGCAGCCTGGGTTCTGCATGTCGAGGCATGTCTGCTGTTCATTCAGGCTGAGAGAGCGAGAGAGAGCAAGACTTTCAGCTGAATGGACTGAATGAACGTACAGCAAAAAATGTCTTTCTGTTTTCATCTTGCTGAGTTTTCCAACTCCGCCTGTCTGGGAACAAACTGGATCAGGAAAATGTTGGCAAACTTTTGGAAATCTGAGGTGAGACGCTACATTCTCCAGAACAAACATGGAGGCGTACGGAGGACAGAACCTGGCATAATCATAGATAAACGAAGAATAAATAAATGGCTTGAAGTAATTTACATGCCAAATATTACTTGTAGTAAACAAAAACAGTAAGAGCTTTCTCAATTTATTTGATGATACAGTGTAACATAAATTAATATTTGGTTATTTTCAACAGGATCAGTTTAACACAACTTATTTAATTTTCCTTTATTTCAAATCATATCAGTCTTTTTATTTTATTACTTTTTTCATAGTGTGTATTTTACTTCTTTAATGGAAGAGGATTAGGGCCACTGAAAAAGAAAAAAAATAATAATTTTGACTTATTTTCTTAGAATTTCTGAGAAAAAAAAAAGATCAGAATTATTTTTCCCAGTGGGCCTAATCCTCTTCTGGAGCTTTTCTATATTCTTTTTTTACTTCATGTATTTTTTCTTTTTCATTATATATTGATTTATTTTCTCTTCTACTATTTCCTCTTTGCATTTTTTTCCCCAGAAAACTCACTTTCCTCAAACTCCTCCGATCTTATTGGCGGCTTTGACACAAATCGTTGGGCTAAGCTAATTCCTGCTCAGCAAACTTCGCCCAGTTTAGCAGCAGAACCTGTTTGATGGAAAAGTCCTGTTGAAGCACTGGAGCTGGACATGGTCTGACCAGTGGCAGGACACCACAGAGACAATAAACTACAGGTACATCCAGAGTCCAGTATGCAGGAAGACAGAATTCATAACCACCTGAATATTCCTCATTAACCCCCAAAATGGCTTTGAAAAACCAGAGTTTAGTTGTTCCCTCTGTGGAAGTAAAGGAACAAAGAGAATGATGAATCTTTGGATGCTAATTGTCTGATCTGAGATATATATATAGAAAAAAAAAGACAAAAAAACATAATTGGGATTCTTTTCCACATTTTACAATGACAGAAACAATTATTTTCATAATTCCAAAGGAATCCTGACAAATGACGGCTCTAACTCAGACATTCTGACCTGGTTTCCTCTTATTCGAATGCATTTAAATGCACCGTTTTCCTCTGGTGTCTCTTTTGTGAATGTGATGGCACTCCCCGGTTTAGGTTTCCATGGGAACGCGCAGGGTCATTGAATCGTCTTGAGGAAGCAGACGAAGCCGTTCTCTGGAACTTTATCCAATCAAAGGGTTCAGTCTCCGGTTCGCAGCAGGAAACGCTCAGATCACATTTAGGACCAATTAACGCAGAAAACTAAATAATTCCATTAAGGTAACATATCTTCTCTTACCACTCTATATTTATATTTATACAGACATATGTACATACATGTATAAAATAATCACTAAAGATCACATGAAGGAATGGCGACGTGTGAGTTAGTGGGTCTAGTTAAATAAAAGAAAAAAAATCACTTTCTCTTTCTCCAGTCTGGTCCAATAACTACGATCCAACCAGAAATGTTTCCTGTGCTACCCATGAGCCTCCTCTTCTGTGGAGCTCTCCTGGGCTCTGCTGCTACCTGTGGAACCCGACCAATCAGAGGAGAGCTGGGGTGAGGCTTGAGGTCAGGACAGGGATGGCAGCACTCACACATACAGGGGAGGGACGACCAGAGCGACAGAAGACGAAGATGGAGCCATCTACTCTGTTTGTTGTCTACTGTTTCTAAGGCGACGGCTCGGCTCCCCCGGGCGGACATATTGGAGGTCATCAGCTTCATTTCTTTTCTGATGAAATAGTTTTCAAAGCACTGGAGGAGTTTCTTTCTGCTCAGATTGCTAAAGTAATTGTAATTCAATCATTTAAAGCCAGTATGATATTTAGATAAAAGTATTTCTCCTCATCTCCCAATAATAATGACACCTCATGATTGAGCAGCCATATTATTTACATAACAATCATAATTTACATGGAACTGAATTTGAGGCACTTTTACAAGGATTTATCTCATAAAGAAAGAAAGCTTGAACTTTTTTTCTACAAGTTTAAGAAGTTTTCTTTAAACATGTTGAACCTCCAATATGGACACCAGAGAGACGTGGCTCATCACCATCTGTGGCCTAATTAAATCATACATTACTATATCTTTGTTTTGGGGAAACAGAGGCTGAACAGAATAAAGAGCATCTGCTGCAGCTGCAGTAGGACAGGAAAGGGGAAAGTGATTTAAAGACAGAGCAAAGAACAAGGAGTAGAAAAGTAAAGACACATTTACCTTCCTGCCTCCACAAAGGTCCACATGATTAGAGTACAGACAGAACGCTCAGAGGGGCTTATCGGTGATATGAGGGGGTTAATGTGTCAGCCTGCAGCAGGACAGGATTGGTGTCTGTGAGTAAGTCAGTGACTGGGGCTAAAGGTTGGATTTACCTCATGCATACAAAGCCCTCTAACAGAAGTTCTCAATGGTATCAAAGAACGAAAAGTTTACAGGAAACTCTGAGCGGGCCAGAGACAAGAGGAGGCACGCAAGGAGGGAAAAGAAAGAGAAAGAGAAAATTAATTCAGTTCAGCTGGAGGAAAAAAAAAAACAGGAAAGCACATTCCTAAAAAAAGAACAAAAAAAAACAAAACAAAACAGAAAAACACTACGAAGGCATCAGAAAGAGGAGGGGGGGAAATGTTTGCAGGTGTGGCGAGGCAGCGGACCCAGCAGGTCAGACAGCGTTCTGAGCAAAGCTACCTGGTGTGGCGTTTCTGTCGTTGAGCAGCTTGGTCTGACTGTTGGGCAGGATCTTGATCTCTGGAGGGTCTGGACTGTGGCCCGCCCGCGACGCCATGAGGGCGTTCAGGTACTGCAGACGGGTCACCTGCAGCACAACGAGACGGCCGCTTGGTTAACGTCACGGACATTAGATGACCTGCTTACGTTAGCGGTATCCATGTGGCGAAGGAGAAATGTTGGTTTGAAGTTCAAATGCAGTCAAAAATAAAAATGTGAAAGAGTGAAAGTACTGAAAAAAGAAAAAAAAGACGACGGAAGAAGACGGCAGAGGAAATAATGATAGGAGGTAAACAGGCAAAAAAGGAGCGAAAACAAATGGAAAAACATTAAGAGAAAGAGAGTGAAAATTGAAAGATAGAAAGAAAAAGAAAAATGTAAAATAAATGAAAGGATGCAAGAAGGATAAAAAAAAAGTTTTGTTTCCAAGCAGCTGTGAAAACTTTGAACTTCAAAAATGTTTACAAATGAGTCCAGTCCAGTTTAATAACAGGACAGGTGTCCCCTAAGTGTCCCCCAGGAGCCCCAGTGGACACGCCCACTCACCCGTATGAGCTGCAGGTCAGTGAGGGCTCGCACTGTGTAGTCGGGACAGTAGCTGGACGGGCTGGTGGTGTCTGCTGACTCAAAGGGGTCCCTGGGAGAGTGCCGCTGGGTTGACACCGGAGACTGGTGAACTGCGCGCGCGCGCGCGCACACACACACACACACACACACACAGTCTGAAACTGCACAGAGATCCTTCATCAAACCACAGGATTCTAGATGTGACTCCTTCAGAATCAGCCCGTCTGCTGAAGCCTCATCTACACACATTGCTGGGCAACAAAACTATTACTGAGGAAAAGAATAAAACAATAAAGGAAGACTTTAGATTTTGATAAAGCAGCTAATTCACGTGGCAACCAGCACAACAAACCATAAACCTTAGAATATTCCAATTTACAGAGGTCTCCTACGTAGTTTTCCATGTCGAACGTCCTTACAATTCCAAACTCAAGGTTCCACAGTTCCCAGTCTAATGCCGTCAACTTAAAATAGGAAATGCTAAACTTGACTGTTTCTACAGCACACAGACTTTAGCATCTGCAAGCCAGGGAAGTGGAAGTAAAGACAGATGATCAGAGGAAGAGAAAGAAACATGGACAAAAGCAAAGACAAAAAAGGACAAGAAGACAACAGGAGAAACAATAAAGCTTTTCCCAGATTTTTCCAGAGTTAGCAGGAACACAGTGGGATCGACGGTACATTTTATTTCATTCATGTAAACCTTAGTGTCCCATAATGTTTAAGAGAATTGTGTGATTGGCTTATTAGAATTTCTTAAATAAACTTAACTGGCTATTAATCATTTTAATTTTTAAATAATTCTTTCAGCTTGTATTCAAGTAGATTTCCTCTAAGAAACGTTGATGTCAATGACTTCATGAAACTTTAAAAAAAAAAGTTATTTAATACTTAGTCATCTAAATATGAAACACTGCGTCCCACTGCTCCAGACAGTGAGCAGCACAGACTAGAAGGCCTTCCAGTGAAAACAGACCGCAGTCTATCATCTCACCTGAAGAGGGCAGCGTCAGAGCAGACACTCCGTAGTAAGTGAAGGCCCCGTTCTCAAACTTCAGGCCCTCTTTGCCAATTTCCACCTCCACACGGCCCTGACAACCAGACAGGGATCAATCAGTGAAAGCTCTGCTGTAACTGCCTCAATAACAGGAAACTGATTTGGTTTTATTTTATTTTAATTGTTAAAAATGTTCATATGAAAACATTTACAAATGACCAAGTCTGGGATCTTGGTGTATTTCCCCGTCTTTCCCTGACGTCTCTCTCATAATTCATCTGAAGCCAAACAGTCAACGTGCGGTCACATGGTTCCTGGACGTCTGTATTCAACAGAGCAGACCACCTGGGGAACAACCGTCCCACATCGGTATACGTCACCTCACTACCCGCCGGGGTTCCCACTCTCTTCCTGCATCCTCTGTTTTGCTTTTACTAAACAGTCACAGAGAGAGCGCCACACCTTTCTGCAAACAGTTTCCTCCGTCAACTCCATCCAAGAGTTGACGGTTTTGACAGTTTGTGTAGCTATGTAGTAAAGACTCGAACAAAAGTACATAATTCCCCACAGAGTCTGATGAACGTTCTTTAAAAGTATCCATGTCTCCTGAGGATTCAAAGGCCGGATAGTGGAAGCGGATGCGTTGAAGCAAAATATCTGCTCTCCATTACATGCAATTTTTGTCATGCGTCTATGTCAATGAGAGGTGTTGTGTGATTGGTCAGACGTTTGTGGCCAACATGGCTGCTAACCACATCTCTCTGTGGACCATTTTGTAAAAGCACAATAGAGGATGCAGGTTGGGAATGGGGGAACCCCGCGGTGTGAAAGGGTGTCTGCAAAAATTAACAGCCCCAAAACCATGTGAGCCAACGTCGACTGTTCAGATCCGGATGAAGTGTGTGGAGCCTTAAGGTGGTGGTGTCCAGACTTTTTGCCATGGGAACCCTGCAGTCGTGCTGAGCTGGCACTTTGTACCTGCAGCAGGAGGATGAAGTAGTCCACTGGGTGGTTGCGGGTGTACAGGTAGTGGCTTGGGCTCAGTCGGTTGTTGTGGTCGAAGTGGACCTCCTGGTTGACGCTGGGGTGGCGGAGCAGGTGGAACAGCACCTTCTCAGACACACGAGCCGGGCTGAAGTGCTCCACTTCTGAAGGTGGAAACAGCAAGACAGAACTTCAGCGTCTTTATCGTTATCACAGCATTATCGTCAAGAGTGTTCATAACCCATTTGTACACCTACTGAAGTGGAACCCCACCAGAGTGCTTTATTCTCTCATTTTAATCAATTTTTGGACATTGCCTCCATCATGGACAAGCAAAAAAAAATAAAAAATAGCCAGCTAGTTGTTTTGTTTACATGTAACTAGCTGCTAATATACTCTTGCTAGCTAGTTCTTTTGCCTCCATAACTGATCAAATAAAAAACTAGCTAGCTAGCAGGGCTTTTTTGTCGCCTCTATCATGGGTAAGTAGGTGCCGCTATACGTAAAATAATATTGCTAGCTAGTTAGTTTTTTTGCCTCCATCATTGGTAAAACAAACAAAAAAAACTAGCTAACTACCATGCCTTTTTTGCCTCCATCATGGATATATATATTAGCAAAATAACTAGCTAGCTAGTTATTTTGCTAATATACTCTTGCCAGCTAGCAAGAGTATATTGCTTGCTAGCAATATACTAGCTACCTTCTGCCTCGAGTAAACGAACGCAATGAAAATGTCAGTGTGAAACTCAAACTTTTGTCTGACAAAAAACAATACATACACAAGAATATAAAAATAAATATAGTCCTGCCACAACAAACCTTAAGATATGGGATTACAGTATTTAAGATATTTTATGTATTTTTAAATCGATTTGATATTTTGGATGCACAAAGTTAAGAATTTTTAAGAATTTACAATCCCCATGTAAAAGTTTCAACTAGAAAGCCAGGTTTATAACCCATCAATACAACTTTTGAGCTAGCTTTTTTTTTTTTTTTCTTGTTTGAATAACCTTTTTTCATTTTGCACACACCTCTGGACAGGAAGCGGTGCGTGGCCAGCAGGAGCTGTGGTGATGTGTGGATCTTGGGCTCTCCCTCTGGAGGCTTGAAAATGGAGAACTCCTCGTGGGAGCCGCGAGGCTCCAGAGGGATCTCCAGAGGAGTCATCGGACGCTTCACCTTCCTGTCCACTGTGGAGGTCAGACGGGAGTTTTAACAAAGAAACAAACGGCCGCAGCGGCAGGAAAAGTTTTCCCAGGCACTCACAGTAGCCGTCGGACTCGTCCAGGATCTCAGACTTGATGATCTCCTCGATGACGTCCTCCAGGGTGACCAGACCCAGAACCTCGTAGAACGGGTCGCCCTCACCCTCATTGTTCACCTTCTGGACGATGGCCATGTGAGAGTTGCCTACATGAACACCAGACACAGAGACGGACCTTCATCACTCAGCTCAGTTAGACAATGTGTTACCTGCTTGTTCTGGATCTCAACAAAAGTCTGACCCAATACACACACACACACACGCATGCACGCACACACAATGGCCAGCAGTTTACTTTCAAACCTACTAAAGTGTGTGTAAAAGTCCTTGGAAATGGAGCAAAAATAATGAGTATAAAAAATAAAATTCACTGAGTAAAGACTTACTGGAACCCCAAACCAGTCCTGGTTTGTAACTGAAGCATCTTTTTAGGATTACACTTAAATGTCCAAAGAACACAGAACTGGAGCACAGAGATTCACATTGGGGGTCCCCTTGTCTCCATGACAACTGCTAGGCTTTTGTACATGGCTATGTGAATATGAATGTAGCAAATCAACTAGTCACATGATAAATGAGAAAATGTAATCATTTTTATGATTTATTGTTTTTCTTTTTTCTCTCTTTCCAACAAAAACTGGATGATAAAAGTCTTCAGTTTGGTGTTTTGGTCTCATGACTTCATAATTCATTTTATTTGTCATTTCTGTTATTTTGTTTATTTATTTTGGTTATTCAAAATGTCTTCCAGTTCCAGTGTTACCTTTATTGGAAGGGACAGGACATTATAAAATATTGCATATTCTACCTGTTCCTTTTTGAACAGAAAATATAAAATTTGTATGTTACTTGGGCATAATAATTTGTTTTAACTTTTATTTCTTTAGTTTGTTCCATTCAATTTTATTTTAGTTCTTTCTTGATTGTCTTTTCTGTCTGTTTGAAATAAATAAATAAATTTATTAGAATTTAAAGTTTATTGATCTTTGAGAATGTGTTCTTGCATTATCATACCACTGCCATTATATTACTTTAAAAAAAGTCTCAATATAACATCATCATTGTTTATCGCAATAAATTCTGGAACAATTTATCATCCAGCAAAACTTGTTGTTATGACAGACCTGTATATTCCTTTAATAGGCAGAATTTCTAATTCTGTAGTTACGTTTATGAAGTCCTGCATCTTCATTTTTTACATTGCCTAAAACAAATTATTCATTGTGTTCATTTCTTTTAATCTGTTTTCATTTTTGCTCTTGGTAGTCGTTTCTCTTTGTTGGATTAAAGCAGTCTGATGCTCAGAACTGAAACTCAACCTCCGATTCTGAATTAAAATGCTGGATAACACATTCCTCTGCAGACATTTTAACCCTGTTACGGATATTTTCCTCTCTAAGCTAACAGTTTGGATTTTCTGCCACTAGAAAAATCACATCATCAGAAAAATAAGGGCTAAGCAAATTTCCCAAACTAAGCAGATTTGCGGCTAAGTTTAGCTACTTCCAAGACGAGCTCAGAGACTGCTTTTTGCTTTTTCTAAGCAGCGGCCAATCAGAAGCGTCGACCCATTGAACGCTCTCTCTCTCTCTCCCTCCTGCAGCAGAAAGCTCTCAGTGTTTCCAGCCTGCTCAGTCAGCTGCAGCTGCAGCAGCTGCTGAGTCAGCACCGAGCTTTCTGCACATGCTCAGTGCGGTTGTCATGCTGCATTAGAGAGCAGCTAGGAAATGAGATCCCTGCTGGATCTCAGGGCTTTCTCTCGGTTGCTTTGATTCAGTTTTACTTTTTCAACTATCTGCTGTTGATGCAGATACCGTACGCTGTGAGGTGTGATGGGTTTTTTAGGGTGAAATTTTAATGTTTTGGTGATTCATTTTATTTCTTCAAGTCTTTCATTCACATTAACTGCATAGAGCAATCTGTGTCCCTTTGGCATTTTTTGTGCCACTGCCTCACAATTATTAATAATTTCTACTGTTACCATTTGATTTCTGTTTGGTTCATTTTTTTCATCCTATTCAAGTTGAAATCTAATCAAAGTTGGCTGTTTTTATTGTTTTCCATTATGTGATTAGATTTTCTGATATACCAGATCAACTAGTACATGTTTGGGATATTAACATAGACATCTGTGATAATATATTATATAGACAGAAAAATTAGATAACTGTTGATGTTTTAATACTGTGGACAATTTTAGTCCCTACCTAAAAAAAAAAAAACATATTTGCATTTTTTTATTTTGTTTTTACTAAGAAAAAAAAAAGAAAAATAGATTTAATCTATTAAATATAGCTATTCTATCTATTAAAAATAGATAACATAACTTTTTTCATTTATGTTAAGGATTAGGGTCTTATTTTTTGTTGTTAAATCTTTTTATTATATCTAGTGTTGCAATGTTTGTGTTGCAAATAAATGCAAAGTCAAAGCAGAGAGTAGAGGGTGAAGTGAGAACAGAAAGGTCTCTGATTGGTCACTCAGATGTTAGCTCACCTTTCTTGAACTCCTCCAGCATGGCGTCCAGCTTGGTGTCGTTGAAGACGAAGTGCAGCGGGTGGTTGTAGAACTTGGTGATGGTGGTCATGGGCGTGCAGTCCTCCGGGTCCACCAGCGCCAAATCCTTCACGTAAAGGATCTCCACGATGTTGGACCTGGAAAAAAACAACAACAAACAAACAACGTGTCGGTCAGAGGGATCCAACACAAAGCAAGCGGCTGCGTCTTCAAACAGGTCCTCAGGTTGACGGCATTCCTTATGAAAAGTTCAAACATGGAGCCGTCGGCTTTATTTCTAGGTGAAAGTCTGATTCCCAGAAAGTCCCATTGATGACACTTTTACTGTAACATGATAGAAAATCAGCTTAGAATTTGCCATCTAGAAATGGCTAGAAATGTTTATTAGATTTTTAGGGATTTATTGAGTTAGAAACAACCACAGAACCTTGAGCTGCTCTTTGCTTCACATTACAGTTTTTATTGTCAACAAGCTTTGATTTACAAGAAAGGATGAATTAACCCGTTTTGTGGTTTTTATCGATCTTAAAGAGAAAATGGAGCAGACTGAAATCTGTACCAGCTTTCAAAAATTGAAACCTCCAATTTTTTGTAAGCTTCAGTCCTGCTTTTACCCGTTTTACCTGAACACATCTGTGTTGATTCACCAGGATGGCCATGTGCTTTGCATTGTAACTGCAGTCTTAAACATTAGGGGAGGTGAGTAAGTTCTTCAGGAAAAACCCTGGCTGTGTTAAACCAGCTTTAGAGGTAGGAGTGTGTCGACGAATTGGTCCAGATTTCCTTCAATTTGGAAAATCAGTCAATATATGAGGAAAAAAAGAATAAAAATCAACTTTTCAGACAAAAAAAACATTGGTCAAAAATCGGAATTGACTAGAAAGCTGAAATCGCTGCACCCTAGTTGTAACACTACGTGTTGTTCAATCTACACACCCTCAGTAATTTTAAACTCCCTGAACATATAGTTTCATTTAGACAGAGACCTTCAGAGTATATTTTCATATTTTGTCATAATTAAACTAAATAAAAGAGAATTGGGAAAGAAAATTCTTGTCCATATTGGCTATTTTTATTAAACACAGCTATAAATTTGCTCTTTTTCACAAAATAACCTAAAAAATAGCAAATTAAAAAAAGGTTAGTGCATGAGAACGACAGAGTTTAAAATGTTTTCAGACACGTTAAGATGTGACCAACAGTGATCCGTCTGACCAGGGTTCTGTAATGTTTCCATGAGAAGTCGCTCATTAAAAAAACATTTTCCAGCAGAAGTTATTCATTACTGCTAGAAATCATTCTGTTGATTTAGCCTTCTGGGGAGTTTCTTCAGTAAGAATGAGAAAATTCTAACTTTTCCTCATTCACTTTTACAGAAAAGTGGCCAAAACGATAAAAAAAAAGTTTATTTTTTTTAAATCAATATTACACAGCTGATACTATCCTTCACAATAAACAGATAAAAAATTAGCAAGCTTAAAACTGGGAATTATGTTTGTTGTTTATGGCGCCCTCTGGTGTTTGCAAAACAGCATCTGCAAGTTGTTTATATAATAAATAACATCTTTTCTTCTCAGTTAAAGATGATGGACGAAGAAATCAAAATGATGGAATGTACGTTAAAAAAAAAGCAGAAGTTAAACACAAACCTCTCCTCCTCATAAATAGGCACCCTGGTGTATCCGCTCTGCATGATCTCCGACATGGTGGAGAAGTCCAGGACAGCCGAGCTGGGCAGCATGAAGCAGTCCTTCAGGGGAGTCAGGATGTCCTCCACCGTCTTGGTGCGTAGCATCCCACGGCTGAACTCCTCTTTCACAAACTCGCTGTGCAAACACACACAAACATGGGTCAGTAACAGCAAACATATGATCTTCTCAATGAAGTCAATCAGACCTGTTCCAGATCATTCTAGTCTTCAAAATCAAAGTCCAAACGTCTCACTGGTCTTTGACGCAAAGTTTCTAGAAGATCATCAGCTGAAACATGAAGACTTTTTCTAATGTCACATCCCAGATTACCATTTCTACGGGTGCACCAATCCACTTTTTTCATTTCCGATACCAGTACCAATATCTGAGGTTTAGTATCGCCTGACACCGATCCGATACAGCAAGAAAGTGCTGGACTGACTTGAAACATTTTGTTTTTTTAAACACAGTCATAAATGTACTGAGTTACAAATTTATTTGATAACTCTGCACCAGCATAACACACTTAAATATACCAATAGCTTCACAAGCTTGTTCAAACATGTAAAAATTAACTGCAATAAACCTTTTTTCAAATGGGTTAGAAAGTGCAATTAGGAATTCTAATTATAAGGTAAAATAAATAATAAAGCTTAGAATTAGACTGAATAGATCTGCCCTTATGAATCTTGTACATTGTCACCAATACCAAATGTAGAATTTTTTTCAATTATCAAGACAAATACAGATAACATTGGATCGGTACATCTCTTAACTTTTCACACAGGACCATGTAGGTCTGTTTTTTTGGGGGGTTTTTTCCTCCGTTAATAATAAACATCTTCATTTAAAAACTTCATTTTGTGTTTACTTGTGTTGTCTTTAAATAAAACTGGCCTGAGGTTCTGAAACATTTAAGTGTGAGAAACCTGAGAGAAAAAAAACAAACAAAACACAAAATCAGGACGAAGGGCAAACACTTTTTCACACCACTGTATCTACTCAGGCAATCTGTTTATACACTTCTGGAAATCGAGGAAGGTAGAGACTGCCTCCAAGAAATCGACACCGATTCCTGGAAAACGTTCCTGCCTGGGGAAGATTCCTCGTCTTCAGTCTGTGGGTGTCTAGTTCAAACATGTCTCAACTCTACTGGAACAAGTCAAACAACAAGTTATTCTCTATCCGGCACTGCGAATCCTTCTGACCCAGCAGTCAGTCCTAGCTAAAGGCTTCAGCAGACATGTCCTCGGTTCTGTTGTTAAACTTTAACACGGTAGAAGTCTGCTTAGTATCGTCTTGCGCATCTTTTTCTCTCCAATCTGGGTCAGGTATTCCACCGAAATGTACCGTCCCTTTAAGCAGCTTTTCCACTTCAGGCTTCAGACATACTGTGAATCAACAGTTGAACCACTAAGTTTCTAATATGTTTGAAGTAAAGGTATCATGCCTGAATGGATCAATGTTTATTTGAGAATTAAAGGTTACTTCCTGCTACTTGGCTGTTCCTTTTCTATATTTCCCATCCTGCTGTGATCTGAATACAAAAAGGCCAGGATGAGCGATGACCCTAAATATGAATATGATTAATCCAAACTTTTCAGCTTCTGACCCACATACTTGGCGTGAGAGCATTTTTAGCAGAAAACACAAAAACCTCTCCAGAGTAAAGCCAAACATGTGACTAATAATCTGTCGAGTGTGGCCATTTTTCTTTTCTACTTGTACTGGTCTATCCAACATGGACGTTTTTCTGTCGAGAAAGAAGAAAGACAAGGAGACTGAAGTCCTCAACCTCCACTCGTTTCCGCCTGCAGCTATTGCTGAGTCTGCCACCATTGAGCCAGATGTCTGTTTGGTCTGTCAACACAGCAGAGGAACTTGAGATTCAACTTTTTTCAAACCTTCACAATAAAATTTTAATTGTTTAGAAAATCTAAATTTTTTTAAACAACCTTGCAGTTCTTACATAGACCTTCTGTAAATATGAAGTAACATAGAACAAATGTCTGTGTGTTTGTTAAAAAATAAGCAAGAAAAAAATTACTACTATAAATAAAATCCATTCTTCACACTTTTTTTTATCAATATGCTATAACAATTTTTAGGGTTTAAAACTTTGGGTCAATATCAATATCCGATATATACATATATATATATATATATATATATATATATATATATATATATATATATATATATATATATTTTATATATTTAGAGAGAGAGAGAGAGAGAGAGAGAGAGAGAGAGAGAGAGAGAGGGAGACAGGTGCACCGATTCCAGTTTTGGATGATACCAATTTTCTTGTCTGAAAAGTTGCAAATTTTTCAAACATATTCTTACAAAACTATGATAATGTTAATAACCAGGATGAATTTCAACACGATGTTCATGACACCGCATTTTGATAAATCCGTAATTACATTACTCTCAGTAGTAAGCAGGGATGTAATGATGTGATGTTATGGTGGTTAACTGATTGAGAAGGTTTCTAAATAAATTTAAAATCGTTTTTTCTATATCAAATATATGCTAAATGTAGTATCTATATATGTATTATTATTATTATTATTATTATTATTATCTTAGTTTTGTTCATAGTACCTGTAAGGGTCATTGACGCTGGCGCGGATCATCTCCATGGCTCTCTCCCGTATCCCACAGGTGCTGATGTCTCTCCCCAGGCCCAGGTCCAGAATCAATCCCAGGGGACAGGACAGGGGACAGGTGAGCACCATGCAGACCTGGGCCAGCCAGGTCAGCCCGGGCGCCAGCTGGAAGCCGTAGCCGGAGCACAGGACGTGAGGAACCAGCTCAGCCAGGAAGAAGATCAGAAAGCCGCTGGTGAACACCGCCGAGACTATGGAGCCCAGCGCCCGGTACAGGAGCACCCCGATGACGGAGTGGCCCAAGACGCAGAGGAAGAGCAGCGAGCATGTCTGAGTGGGAAAGAGCTTTGTTGGCAAGAAGAAAACGAAACGGCCCTCCGACTAGGACTGGGCAACGAATTAATAACAATACATAGTGAGATAAACACATTATCAATATCAGTATATAATACGTCCGATACAATGTTCAATAATTTCACTGAAATCCGATCCAGAACCGCACAGTATTCTGGGGGATGTAGGCAGAGGAAAGACTTAAACAGCTCAACTTCTCACGGCCAGCTAACCAAAGTACCAACTAATTCATCTACATCCTGATGAACCTACCATGGCTCTGTGGGTTAAGCAGTCAACTAGCAGTCTAAAGGTACCAGGTCGATTCCAGTGTTTGTTGTATAAATATCTAGTGTCAAAACAACGTTAATTATTAACATGCATATGAACAAAGAGATAAAACCACCAGTTTGATACCATTTCAGATATTAAAAACATAAACTAATATCGACTGAAACCCTTATATCGTGCTAAGTTCCAACTTGCTCTACCTCAGGAACTCACCAAGAAGTTCCCCCTCCTCCTGATAGGCTCCAGGCGCTTGGCGGCTCGCTTCTCCTCCTCGGATCCGCAGCTGTGGAGAACATAGAGCTCCACTGGGTCGAGCCACAGCAGGCTCAAGTTTACGGTCCTCAGCAGCCCGCAGATCAGCAGCATCAGCACCACCAGGAGAGCCAGACCCCACGGGGGGACTGCCGTCTTGGTCATATTAAGCCGTGGGGGGGCTGTCGTCGGGGTCATATCCAGCCGTGGAGGGACTGTAGATTCTCCCGGACAAACTTGCAGTCTGTCCGGGCCCACTGATGCCCACATCCCCCCTCTCTGTACACACAGGTGGTAGAAATCCGCGGAGATGCTCCCACGCTTCTTCACCTCCACCGTCAGCAGCCCGCTGTTCGGCTCGTCCGCTTTGAACGGTTCCGTTGCATTAAAGGCGGATTCCTGCCGACTGGACTCCTCTTTGCACGGGTCAGGGGCATCACCGACCGACCCTGCGGCTCCCTCAGCCGCCCCAGCGAACGCGAGCCACGGCCACGGCCAGCTTCCATTCAGATTAGCCCCAAAGAGACGGAGCTGGAACGTGGCTCCTTCTGGCGCCGAGATGATTCGGTCCTTCATGCGCACCAGACCCCCGGGGTCTTCCAGTCGCAGCCCCACGACCTGCGGAGCTTCCTGGCTGCAGGCGCCGAATCTGATCCCGCAGAACAACAATATCATCAACAGGAACCGTAGACCTGCCAAGCTGGCCACCATATTGGAATTGCTCAGCCTGGCTCTGCGCGGGTCATGTGACTCCAGTCTGCCATTGGTCCCGCCCACTCAAGCGCTGCAACTGAGCAGCTTCGGTGGCCATTTAGGCTCGACTCATGATCTTTTACATGAGGTGAGCGAGTGAGCTTGGCGTCCATGTTGGCGCTGGATTCTTGGCTGTTTTTGTTTTTAAAGCTCCGCCCCTTCGCAGTGTGTGTCCACAGCCACAGGAGACGAGAACGAGCTCACGCCCATCTTTGTTGGATTTCTTGAAAACAAGCCATTCATGGCTCTACCCCTCTGCTGAACACACGTCCTTTTTTAAATCTAAAGTTAAATTAATACCTTTCACCACATGTGCTCATAAAAATGATTAATATTTAATAGGTCTGTCTGCAAATGTTAGAATTTCTTCTTTCAAACCACAAAGGATTGATTTGTGCAGGTCAGACTGATTTGTGTTTGTCAACTTATCATTTAAAGTCTTCAATGGACAAAGTTCTCTTCCTCTGATACACTGATTGACTTCAGCAGGGGCTGAGCAACTTCTTTTGGGCTTCAGGGCAGACATTCTAACAAGCCTCCATTTGACCCCCTCAGGATACCTGATGTTTATCATTTCCTCTGACAACTAGAAGGCAGATGAGAACATTTAGGGGAAAAAATAAAATAAAAAAAACACCTTACAGACCCTAGATTATTATATCACTAATATAATAATCTAGGGTCTGTCTGGCAATAGATCACACCTCAATGCTAAATGCAAATAATCTTTAGCTATATTCTTTATATCATAGATTTAGCTGTTTTCACAGTGTAAGGGTTTTTTTTTTTAACTGAAATACAATGCGATCCACTGCAAAAATTTTAACATTAAAGTTGTAGTTATGAGAAAGAAGGATGCATTCATGTTTTTGTTTTTTTGTTTTTTGTTTGTTTTTTTTACACATGGTTTAATATTTTATAGATAAATGTCCTAATCTTATTTTTTTTCTGGCTAAAAGTTTTTGCAGTAACAAAATTTTGACCTTTTATTACCCCATTCACTCCAGTCAAGCTAAATAAAATCTATTCAGAGCGGCAAATGTTACAGAAATGTTTGGAGAAAAAAAAATGAACGCAGAGATTTAAAAATTTAGACCAATGTTGACATCTGATATTTTTCCATTATTGGAAATTCCTCCTAACTTTATAATTCACTCCGAAATCATCTGAACCTGATATGAGCATTTATATCAGGTGAATAAATAGACCCTTGGTAAAACAACTGGCATAATCACTGAGTATGAAGTCAATAATCAGCTCATCAGCAATAAATACAAACTACAATTAAACAATATCGCAGAATCAAATATAGCAGCAAATAAAAATAATAAAAGCTAACAAGCTTTCCTTATATTTTACTGAAATAGGACACGACACATCGAGAAGAAAAGTGTTTTAAGCAATGGTTAAAAATTATTAGTGTTCTAATCATTTTTGACCGGTGCTCAGAACAAGGTTAGGCTTTTCTATGAGCAACATTCATAGTTTCTATTAACTTTTTAAAAGAGCAGGTTTCGGTTGTTTTTGTTTGTTGTTTTTTTTTTACCTCAAACCCAAACTGACCAGGTGTCAGACTGGTGGCAGTTAAAATGGTCTGAAATCTTGATGGAGAACCAGGTCATTATTGATAAAATGCAAACCTTTTCCCTGTCGCTTTGAACCTAACCGTGAAAACAAAAAGCTTCACTTCTTGCTTTGCCTAACTAGGACAGGTTCTGCATCCTGCCTGGTCCAGAAATGGAGCATCTCCAGGATCTCAGCTGAGAACAAGAGTCTGTCTCTAAGTCTAAGAAGACTGATGTTGTTGTTTGTTACTTTGGATGATACTACGGAAATTTGGAAAATGTTCACTTTATTTAAAGTCCTCTTTCTTTCGTATTAGTTAACTATATGTGAGTCAGCTAATACATAAATTTAACACGTTAAAATGAAACACTTTTTTTCAACCAGAATCTTTATGTTCAAGTGTTTCTGGTACATCCGTAAATCTGACGCACATGTGACGTTCACTAACAACGGTGATGAATTTTACTTCAAAACATAATCTGATGTGACACTGGAAAAGACTGTTGTGTTCAAGTTGTGCTAATAGTACTTAGCCTATCAGCGAAGCTATTCAGGCCTAAAGTAGCATGTCAATGCTAACCATGTAGCAGAAGCACATACGTCCCCAACTCCAATGTCAGCGTCCACAGTTTACATTTCTAAAGAAGTTCCATGAACGATCATATTCAGATTCAGATTCAGATTTAAAAGTTTTCAATACTGTTTCCATTTGAAAACCTTCATGTTGGCTCTGCTACCTTGAGCTCAAGTCCACTGGTCCAACAGAGAGCAGAATTCATGGTTACTTCAATTTACAGCACATAGTTCGGGTACGGAAGCAGCAAAGCAGTCCCAGTGCATTATGCTACCACTACCATGTTTGACTGTAGGTATGATGTTCTGGTTAACAACCAGTTTGCTTTGCTGTGTAGTGACTTTGTGCCTTAAACTCTCCTATTGAGGCCATTTTTGTCCAGATTCTTGTTGAATCAAACACGGCTACCTTATCCAAGCCCTGCAGTGCTTCAGATGTTCTTTGTTCTTTCATGACCTCCTGGATGAATTGTTGATGTGCTTTTTAGTAATATTAGTTGGCTGGTCAACTCTTGGAAGACTCACCACTGTTCCATGTTTTCTCCTTTTGCATCCGCAAAAGGATGATTCACTGAAGTTCCAAAACCGAAGAAATTCCTTTGGAACCCATTTCAGACCAACAGATTTCAATGAATTTCTTAACTCTTCAATTTTCTATAGATCAGAATTGGAAGTGTTACTTTTTGAGATTTATTTAACCATCTTGTCAAGACACATAACCAATTCTACAGATCATGTCTGGTTATGGCTGGTAGAATCGAGTAATTCTTTTCATAGATCAAATCTAAAATATTCAAAGGAAAATGCAACTGGGGAAGCGTAAACACATGTGTGATGCTACTTGACATGCTATTGATGTAGCCAATGCAGGGATGCCATTTTGTTTCCCTTGGAACTTTCTGTGATACTGCTAAGATATTTGCCATTGTGTCTTTTTCCACATACTGAGATAAATTTTGTGTTGGAACTATTAAAATAATTAAAATAGACAGAAGTGTTTATACATTTTAGATAAATGCTGGAGTCTATAACCCCTGAAGACCAGGGATCTACTGTATATGATGGAAGACTAAAAATAAGTTAATAAAGACAAACTAGTTTATCCTAAGATTGCAAGCCGTAGTGTAGCAGAGAGCAGTAGGGAGGAGGTGAGTCTGTAGAGGTTACCCAACGAGGGAGCAGAGCCCACCTGGATGTGGGGTACAAACAAATATTTCCACAGGAGCCTGGAGATAAACCCAGTGGACGGTTTGCGTTTCACACTGAACAAACATGACCGTGGCTGTTTGATGAAGACACCGCCTAACTGATTGGTTTGGGTTCAAATGACAATCATTAACTCTGCTTTTTTATCATAATTACAAATGGACCAGAGAAAATATGATAACACAAACATGGAGCAATAAAACAGCAGACTATAATAAGGGGCCACCCTTCTACATTCATCATATCCTTCAGGATTCCTCTGGGCAGTGATTCACTGCAGTTGGTGAGTTCTTTTTCTTTCTTTTTTTTTTTTTACTATTTTTACAATTCATTTTGCAATAATTGTTCCAGTGTCAGATGTATACCTCGACAAATAAAGAAATGACAGTATAAATAAATAATATTTTCATATCACATCACGTGCAACTGGAAGATTTTCCAGTGTCTTTGTTCAGGCTGGTGAAATTTTAGTTCTGAACATCTGATATTTTGCAGCCTCGTGTTGTTTAGCTGATTTGAGGAGGATTGGTATTTTTGTAGTGGGACAAATGATGTCACATGTTATGATATATCATCCTTCCCTAATAGGAGCAGTGCAGATATTAGTTTCGGGGGGAAAAAACAAACAAAAAAGACCCCACACACACACAGAAGCTGTGCTCTAAACTCTCAAAATCTCTTTAAAAATCCACTATTTACATTTTGGATCATAAATCATTAGTGTCAGGAAAACATACTGACCCTTTCCACAATATCTATCTACTTTTCTGCAATGCCTCTTAAAAATACTCAAACCCCTTGACTCAAACAGCTGCAAACTTTGATGTATTTATTGGGACTTTCTGTGGTGAACTTTTACAAAGTAAGGTTTAATGCTGAAGTGGGAGGAACATTATGCCTTATTTTTGATGTTTTTTATAACCCAGCTGCCAGTCTGATGAACTTTCTGTCCATGAAGTCCAAACCTGAACATTCCCACAGGAAAGCATGGTGGTGGCTGCATTATGCAGTGGGGATGTTTTTCTTCAACAGGGACCAGGAAGCTGAAGGACAATGACATCAAACACACAACCAGAGATATACCGGGATGGTTCAGATCAAAATATATTCAGGTGCTAGAACGGTCCAGTCAAAGATCAGACCTGAATCCGGTTGAAGATCTATGGCAAGACTTGGTGGGGAGAAAAAATGATAGTCACACTCTCTGTCCAGTCTGAATGAACTTGAACTATTTAGCAAGACAGAATGAGCAAAAAGTTTTATCTGATGTGCAACGCTGACAACAATCCACCAACAGGAACTTTAAGTTGTTGCAGGAACTGTGAAAACAAAACTCACAGCTGACATTCATAAACTGTATTGATTTGTTTGGTCTCTTTTAGCATTTTATTATTTGGGTTGGTATGCTTTAACTGTTAATGACACAATAAACTGTTCTCTTATCTTCCTTATCTACATGTGACCCCTTCCGCAGGAACCTTTATTCCAAATGACCTCAGATAAAACTAACTGTACGGTACTTCACCCTTGTTTACCTTTAATCAAGATGCTTATTATCACACTGACATGGCCCCCACTTCATTGCAATAAAGTCTCCTCCCTCACAGCTCTGCCCCTGATAAAACACTGATTGATTGTTTTGCCCACAGATGAGAAACTATGGAAAAGAAAGCCTTGCTTACCTCCGGACAGCAGAGTACCGTCTTCCTTTCCAACAAGGAGGAGGTGTACAGGATTCCTGCTCTGCACTATGACCAAGACCAAAAGATTCTGCTGGCCTTTGCAGAGAAGCGGCGAACCTCAAATGATGCCAGTGCGGAGGTGCTGGTCATGAAAACAGGAGAGCTGGTCAAAGACGAAGCCACTCTTGAAATAAGTGTTAAGGTAAATCGTCTAAACCAGTCTCTCTCAGCCTGTGGTCTGCAAGGTGCTGCAGGTAAATGAGCATTTATTTGCTGTGATGTGAGCTTAAAGTCTGACGCTACAGTTAGCTTACCAAAGGATTGTGTTTAAATTAATAATGGATGAGAAGCTTTGGAAAAGCTGAAGATATCAGAGTCATTCAGTCTGCAGGAATATTTTTCAGTTTTTTGGGGTGAGTTGCAGAACTTTTGTTTTTGAGCAGTGCTGTGCCCCACGCTGACTAACTGCATCTGTAGCACCTAAAATAAAATTATTATTTATGTTGGGCTTAGAATACGCAGTTTAGAATCTCTTACTCAAAATGCCTCGAGTAGACTTGTTCATAATTTTGTCATCATCATCCTTCTCTTTAAGATGAACAGTCAGTTAAGACTAACATTAATATTTTCATTTCAGGTTGCATATAGTAAGATGTTGGGGTTATCTCGGGGGCAATTTCAAGTTAGGTGGTACGTGAGTGTTTGTTAAATGGGTTTAGTGGTCCTCCATCTGAAAATGTTTGAGAAACACTGGTCTAAACCAACTGTTTTCTTGCTATGCCATTCATTTCAGCATGGCTCTAACTCAGAGTTGTATGCTTTTGCAGTGGTCAGTGTCCAGAAACGTGGTGGAGAAGGTCCATCTTGGTGGATATCGTCCCATGAATCCATGCCCAGTCTACGAAAAGACGACCAAGACACTCTTTCTGTTTTTCATCTGTGTCGAAGGAAACGTTTCAGAACCATGGCAGAGGTTCTGGGGCGTCAACAAGGCCCGTCTCTGCTACATGACGACCAGAGACGCCGGTGAGACCTGGAGCTCGGTCACTGATTTGACAGTAAATTTTCCTCAGACCAAACAGTGGGCAACGTTTGCCGTTGGTCCGGGTCACGGCCTCCAAACAGAAAGCGGTAGACTGATCGTTCCAGCCTACGCTTACGTCTCTCGCTTCCCCTCGTGCTTCTGCGTGTCGTGTTTTTTTGCCGTCTCGCGCGCGTTCTGCTTTTACAGTGACGACAAAGGCGCCACGTGGCAGCTGGGCAACACGCTCGACGACAAATCGGTTGAATGCGAAATGGCCGAGGTTTCGGATGGCGAAGGCAGCAGGTACGTTTACTGTAATGCCCGCAATGAGGGAGGCTACCGTGTGGAGGCAGTCAGTGACAACGGGGGAGAGGATTTCCTCACCCTCCCTTTTGCTGAGAAGCTCGTGGAAACAGGCGGGGGATGTCAGGGGAGTGTGGTCTCCTTTCCAGCTCAACCTGGAGTGGCTGGTGCAAATCTGGAGCCGCGGTGGCTGCTTTACTCCCATCCGACCAGTCAGTCCAAAAGAGTGGACCTAGGGGTGTATCTGAACAAATCCCCACAGGATCCAAGTGCATGGAGCAACCCTTGGATCCTCAACAAGGGCCCCAGTGGTTACTCTGACCTGGCATACCTTGAAGATGGCTGGTTTGCATGTCTGATGGAGTGTGGAGAAGCATCTGAAATTGAACAGATAGCATGCAATGTCTTCAGCTACATTCAAGTAAAAAAAGGTATTGAAAACTAAAACACTGATCCTTGCAAACACAGTTTGCAAATATCAATTTTTACTCCTTAATAGGATTAACATAAGCATAGTCACACCATCATTAAATCATTTGCTGATGACATGAAGAAATACTTTCTGATTACACATACTAGCATTTTTAGGCACTTTGCCAATTAATTGGTGGAGGTGAAAATCTTTTTTTGTTTGATATTCATCTGACATTTTCTATACTTCCAACTGCTTGTCAACTATAGGCAAAGACAGATAAATCAATGTGTCAATTACTAGTGAAATAACTTATTATAAAACAACACAAGTGTTTTACTCGTGATGTTTTAACCCTGATATCATACCTGATCTTTGGTAGACGCTCAGCATAAGGAGTTTAATCTATCGGTGTTTTGTTGACGAAGTGACAGAAACAAACACCGGGATTTTAGTGATCTCTTAAAACTGAGAAGCTATTTGTCTCGATTCTTTGTCTATTGGAAAGAACCCAATGAACCCTGGAATAATCCCATTTAACTTTGGGTCCATGTTTAACACGCAAATTCTAAAGTCAAAAATGAATCATTTCTGACTCTAGATGCTGGTGCAGACAGATTAACACGCTATAATCCTAACAGACAAACGAAAAAAGAAAAAAAAATGGCTGGACTGCATCCTTTGATTATGTTCGAAAGAAGTCGGGTTTCCAGGGGTTTTTACGGTATATTTTTGGTCATCTATTGAACTTTGTGCTTTTGATCAAACTTTGATGTGAAAATAAATATCTAAATATGATGTATTCAAGCATTTAATTGAGATTTAACTAATGAATAAAGTGTTATTTTTCCTTCAACCAGTTTTTTCATCGTTCTTTAATTCAGGGCAGCTTGTGGTGTTTGGTCTGAGGTTCCAGAACCAACCTCGGGAGCTTTGCTGCATGTTTTCCCCCATTTTCTGTCTAGTCAATTTGAATAAAGGCCACTAGTGGCTACAAATCTTTAAAAAGCATTTAGATAGACTTTCAGTAAAGCTGTCCACATGAACCTCCTCCTAATCTCAGTTTATGAAATATTTCTACACCTTGAGAATAAGAAAAGAAAAAAGTAATTATAGGCTGGAATATAAGGTTTTATTTTTATGAGTCCTCTGTCCACAATTTATTTCATATTTGCATTGCTCCCATACAAACTATAAAAGACTACACCTCAGTAGCTCAATGTATCCTATCCCTGGTATAACATCAAGGTTTTGTGATGTAAAAAATGGCACGTTAAATAACTAAAAATGTACATTTTCCATCTATAATGTGACATTTATTCTGAACAGCTCAATGGAAAGTTAATAACAGGAAAAACCTAAATTGGAAAAAGTTGCAACAACCAGGTTGCAAAAGTGTATGCACACTCAAACATTTTGCAGAAGAATCCTTTAATCCAGTTTTAGTCTTTTTTCAAATTCACACGTCAGTTTAATAGCTGATAATCTGAATTACTGTCCATAAAGTAGGACCGTTCTGACTTTTGCCAGATGCCATATTTTATAGAGACGTCATAAAGGGTAAAAGAAAGGATCTCATTATATAAAGGTATCAGTCAGTTCAAAGCTACTAAAATGGTCCACAACAAGAATATGTCCATTTTTAGATTAGTTTTTTCAGTTGCATGAAGGAGGACAAATATCACACAAAATAGATTATTCATAATTCATTTTTTTACACCACAAAAACTTGACATTTTAACAGAGCTGGGTGAGACAAACACTTCATATTTCATTTCATCTACAACTCTTTTGCTCTTTGCATGGATTGCATCCATTTTTTGAAAGTTCAAACGGTTCCATCTGTGATGTGGAAAAAATTCCTCTGTGCTGTAAAATATTTAACCTTCACAAGAAGTCTAATCACCACACCACTGCAAGACCACAAAAAAAAAAAAAAAAAAACACAACAGGGGGTTGCTGATAAACTCGGCTCTGAAAACGGCTCAGATTAGAGCGGGAGCGAGGGAGGAAAGAATTTCAATCCTTCTGCACGGCAGGAGAAGGGTCAAGGTCAGGACAAGGTGATGGGCTGATGAAGAGGTGTGGGAAGAAAAAAGCAACCAAAAAGGAAGGACTATAGGGAGAGGAAGAAAGTTTTTGTACGACTGTAAAGAAAAAAGACGATCGGCGCAACTCATTAGTTGAGGTCAACTCTGTGCAATGTTTATTGCTATGTAATGTCTTCCAACATTGGAAATAAAACTTCATTTCAGAATAAATAGATCTATTTTTTTTCTACATGTTTCTCAGCATCTTTTCATATACATAGTATTTACATTAATATAACCCAAACATAACTGAGGGAACTGAACACAGTGTTTCTGGGCAAAGTAACCCAATAAAAGCTGTGGTTACAGCTGGAAGCCCGTTTCACAGATCCATAATCACACAAAAAAAAACAAATAAATATCATGTTTATAATAAATACATCTTTACTAAGGAGGTCTTCATATTTCCCAGCACACAAACTGGTTCTCCTGCAGCCAACCAGTGACTTTCACCAGAAATCAGTTCTACCTACAGCTACATGAGAGCTACCAACCAACAGAGAGGCCTACCTAAAACACAAAGTAAGGCTAATTATGTTGCATTTATTGTGCAGGTTTCATACTTCTGGTCTGGAGGATGCTGGAGAATAATGATGGAAAGTGTTTTTTTTTTTGTTGTTTTTTTTTAAATTCAGGCTCCGTTTACATGACACCGTTGCCTGGAAATTGTCAGTATTTTCGGATGCTGATTGGGAAAAAATCCCATGTTTAGACAGCACCTCCAAGACACATCGAGTCAGCTGTAGCTGTCATGACAGGCCACTAGATGGCACTGTGATTTTAGCACGACATTGAATGCGCATGCGATTTTTACGAGAGCTTTCCCAGAGCTGGATTCATAATTTAGGAGACAGCTAGGTGAAAATGAGCCCCTATTATGCCTGGCTATGGGTTTACTGGGTGGCTAAAGATTAAATTAGTGTAGGAAGGGATGTAATAGTACATACTGTTCAGTTGAGGATTAGACCTATTTAATATACGGTCTTAGTAACTGTGTTTCTATTAAAAACTTTGTCAATATTCTGCAAACGTTGAAACTTTTGCAAATGCGGTCATTCCTTTAAGTAAGAAACATAATTCAAATAACACATGGACAAGTTTGTTCATGAAATAAGTCATTAAGAAACATGCTATGCAATCATCCTCCACCTTCTTCCTGTCGTTTTCTTTGTGGTTTACGCCAGTGGAAACATCCGGTTGTTGATCTTGTGACTCGTGTAACGTGAAAAAAAGTGTTTCCGTTGCAGTTTTGTGAGATAAATTGATTTTAATGTGGCCATAACCCACCTCATCCTAGCACCAAAACTATTTATTGAAAAGTGTGATTTATTTTCCCCCGAAATTGGTAAATTATACAGTTAATGGAAACACAGCTAGTGTTTCCTTACATGCTAGGTGTGTGGTGTATACACCATGGTATGATGGGATATTAGTTCTGTATTAGTTGTGATGTGTGCCAGTCAAAGGACAGGTATCAGAGCTGGCTAGCTTCATGATGCTTTAGTGCTGGGAAGCGTCTTCTGGCGCCATCTTTAAATACTGCTTAATGTTGACTGAATTTCTTTACACTAATTAGACAATCTTGGTCTGTGTTTCAACTGGAGCACATAACGTTTTTAAAGGTTAAATGGACTAGACAGACAACTTGTTATAATGAAGAAGATTCTGTGGAAGCAACTTCTTCAATCTTGAAGGCCGTTGTCTGCAGGTAAAACTATTCTGCATTACCTAAACAGTATTCAAAATGTCAAAAAAAATAAATAAATTCTGATAGGATTTTTTCTAATCTGCGTGTGAATCTGTGTTGGACGAGGAAGCACTTCCTGATCCGACCAGTAAAACCTGCCAACCTCAGCAGGGTCTTTGGGGAACTTTTCCTTTAAGAAGCCAGAGCCTTGTATAAAGAAAATAAACAGCTATTTGCTTTATGACAACAGCCACAGTAAACCTAGAGCCTATTAGGTCCTGGAGCAGGATACCAGTTTGCCTAGCTGCTAACCCAGCATCTGGAATCTCTTTCACATAACAATGCTTTGAAATAGTTACCATTTTTAAATGTATGCAACAAAACTCTAAACTGTACAGTTTCTACATCAATGCTAGCTTATAAAACTGTATTTTTATCAAATTAATTCTTTTAAACTCTTCAAATAAATCTGTCATCGACAAAATAGTTTACCTTTGCAGTCAATTAACAGCTTTACACACGTGAAACCAAAGAAAGTAGATGACAACTGGCCCCTGGGCCACACTTTGGATACCGCTGCCATAAATTAACCACTTTGCACCCATTTAATCATTGCATATCAAACTTGGTTAATTTGTTAGTTTAGAACTTTTGATGAATCCTGGAGATAAATCATCAAAAATGCTTACATTTCTTGTAGACTTTTATTTAATTGTATTTTTTTCCCCTTAAGGCTTTACACTATTACCATTGGTTATGAATCTAATCTCTTCTTGGACCATTTAATTTCTATGAAGTATTATCAATTTTGACCCTTTTTTAAGCTAAAGTAGCTCTAAGTTAGCTCCTGTCTGGGTGCATTGAAGTCTCAAAACTCAATTTTCTTCAAGTACAACAAAAATAGATCAAAGACAAGATCTTTACATCATCAGTTGTCATACCGAGTCCCCGAAGCAGGTATCGACTATTTGTGTTTGGTACCATGCAACCCATGGCTAACGGCTCCTTTTCTTAGCTATACAGGTAGTGTACAAAACAACCAAACTCTTAAAGTACAAACTGGTAAAATGACCCGAGCCTATTGAATACACAGCAGCAGCTTCAGAAACACACTCAGACCGCACGCAGTGAGGACTGAGTGGCTTCATTTGTTTCAGTCCATCTGAACACAGCTAAATTCTCCAAAACAAGCAGTCAGCATCATTTACAGACATGTTAAAATGTACTTCCCACTGTGTGAGGAGCATGAGGTAAGACTCTGTTCTGGAAGGTTCTCTGAGGCCAGGGGCGGAGCTTCTAACGGGATGGTTGCTATGAAAGTGACAATGGGTTGTCTTTTGAACTCCAGTTAGCCACTATGCTAGCTTAGCATGACCAGCTTATTTCCACACAGATGTTCCATTTTTCCGGAACTGACCCAAATGTGCGAGACAGAAATTCTTACCCACTTGTTGCAGTTTGTGAAGAATTATTAGAAAAGCCAATTTATTAAATTTGGGAACTCAGTAGTTAGGCACATAAAAGCCAATCTTATGGTTAAAAAAAGGAAAATGAAAAACTTGCTTCATAAACATATAGTTTAGTCAAAGTGATTTGGAGACCAAGGCCAACAGAAGGTGGACATTTTAACAACATATGAGATCAATTAGAATCCTAAAAGTTATGTGGAAACAAGGTTTTAACAGTGCGTCCACATTACAGCTGGTTTACTAGTGTTTCCATCCCAACTCCCCCACTGACCTCTGTACCTTTAGATTCTTTTAAAACACATATGTTCACATATCAAACCTCTTTCAAGCATTAAACAATACATTTTCTGTAAAGCTCCAGCTCTATCTGTTCTGTTAATGCCTTTTCAAGTACTGATTTTACCTGGTGCCAGTTATTTGCTGGATTTCATTTGACTGTTCACATTTATTCAAACTAATTCAAAATTCCTGATCTGGACCTCGTTCTGCCAAGAAGCGAGCACAGATTGTCGTTTGATAAGATCCTGGATGGAGCCAAAACGTACTGGACTTAAGTTGAAGTTTAGGAGATTTGTGGTGCATTCAATTTGTACTCGGAAGTCAGAGTTTCTGAGTTGCAAGCCAGAAAAATACATTGTAGCAGAATTCTGATTCGGAAAATCAAACTCAGTCTTAGAATCCAATATGGCTGCCAATCATATAAAACATAATGACAGCAGTCACTAAAACCTGTTTATTAGGTCAGTTTAAATCTCTTTTAGTCAGTTGCACAAATGGTACAGTTTAATGTATGCCAGTGAAGGTGTTGGAAAAACTTTTCTGGTTGTATTGCTAACCGTAGATCGCTTAGCAAACCAACAGTTAGCAAATCTCCCTAATTTTCCAACCTGCAACTGGAAAACTGTTAAGTGTGATGCAAAAATCCTACTTTCAGTACAACGCACCACTAGCTTGTGGCTCCAATAAGAAATGTTTGACCCGTCAAAAAGCACCGAGGCATTGTTTTTAGCTAATCTGTTTTTATCTTGTTTAGTCACGTTGTGAGAGTGAGGGCGCTTCTTCTTCTTCCTATTATTTAGTTTTTTTATTGGCAGTTGGCAATTTAAGGTGCATTTACTGCCACCTGACAAACCGGAGTGTGGACGTCAATGATCTTTTGTATTTTTAAGTTGTTAAGGTTATTGCCACCTGCTGGCGCTACATGTGTATTACAGCGTTAAGGATTGAGCAGACCCTGAGATGTGCAAATAAACAACTTAATTCCCTTTTTTAAAAATTGTTTTCTAAGCATGGCAGCCATGCTGAATTTTTACGTTGACTTAAGACAAAGTTCTGATTTCAGGTGCTCCAGTTACTGCTTAAAACTCAGAAATGTCAACTACTGAGTAGAAGGGGAACACACCAGAAGATAAAATTAAAGATATTTCACAATGTGAATCACAAAAAAAATCCCCACAAACAACCAGGGAATAAATTATTTGATTTCATAAATGCATAAAAATGAATGACAAAACATCAGTTATTCTAAGAAATAACTGTAAGCTGCAACAGAAAAGACTCCCATCTTTTTAGACAAACTACTGCAACAGTTTTATGACAGTAAAACTCTTCACATTAACTCTCACTAAGGAAGGGGAGACGTCCCAAAATGCCACGCTGTTACAAATAAAAACCTGTTTATTTGGTAAGGAGCTTTTCTGTTGGACACCAAACAAGTTTAGCTTATTCTGGCAAAAGTTTGGTCAGGTTTGAATCACTTAGTTTCTGCAGAGTAGCCAGCTGTGCTATGAACGTACAGAAAACTGGGAGCACGGCCAGTTCCTCCCTTATTTGGTCTTCAGGTGAGCTATTGATCATTAAACAGCTGCAACCTAAGCTAACCCGGTGGAAATAAATAAAAACAGAAGCTGAGTGTAATTTGTAACCGCGACTGTTCCAGTAAATCATTTAAAACACGACGAGATGCAACAGGCTGGTTCAGGTTTGGCCACCTCTCTGAGAGGGAACCAAAGCTCCACCAAACCATTCACAGTGAGGGATTTCCAGTGGAAGACGTAAAATAAGCTGTCCCTCAGTTAGAAAGCAAACAATAAACCCACTTTCAAATATATGT
>NW_015112891.1:0-25949 GCF_001443285.1 Poecilia latipinna
CTATTTTTCAACGTTGATTTAACATCATGTGCTATCTGGGTAGTCTTTGTGCCAACTCGTTCTTTAACTTTAGGATGTGTTCGTTTTCAGGTAGAAGTGGAACTTCTAGTCACAAGTTTTCGGCAGCTTTCAGCAGGTTTTCATACAGTTTCATCCTATTTTCAGCTTCATCTATCAGGAATGTTTAGTTTATATACTTCACTCAACCCAGAACAAGAACTAGAACAAACTTAGAATCCTGAGAAACTCCAATTAGTTTATCTAGAGAAACTACTCGTTACCTTATATCAACATTTAGCATTAAATTTTAAGTACTGGAGCAAGACCTAGAGAAACTACAAATCTAGAACAAACTTAGAAAGTACCATCTAGTTTTATCAGAACAAGAATCCAGAGAAACCCTTACTGGTTTCTAAGTTACAAATTACTTCTTTTTAAACATGGAGAACTAATTTCTAGTTTTACACTTTTCTGTTTTCTATTTTTTTCTTTTGTTCTTTGCTCTGGTTTTGTTGTTTTTGCTGTATTTCCTTCTAAATCATGTAAAGCACTTTGAAGTGCCTTGTTGCTGAAAATGTGCTGTATAAATACAATTACCTTGCCTCACCATCAAATTAACCGAGTTGTCGCTGCTGAAGAAAACCATTCCCACAGCATAACACTATCACCACTGTGTTTCTGCATGAGGATGGGAAGAATTTACGTTTATTTTTGAAAAGTGTGAAAAAGTTTAAGGAACGTATATACTTTTTTCTACACCATTGTTCATTTAGCCTGGATTAGATTGAGGGCAACTGCTGTTAAGTTCTGGTGAATTTAGGGGGCTAGTGTGAGAGGCAATCTTTGTCTACCAAAAAGAGATGCAGATGTGTTGTGCATTCATGGGCATGTGCTGACACAAAGCCAGCCTTTTCCACAGAATGTCTTTGGTGTGACTTAAATCCCTCATCGGACAAATCTGCACTCTGTTTGATAGCCATGGTCTCTGACTCGAACTCAAAGCTGGAAAATTATTTCACGGAGGTTCACCTTTGAGGTCTTTCACAGCCCCAGATGGCCTGGTATTAAACATTCGAGACGATCGCTCAACTTCTTTTAACCCATCCCTCACCCTCTGCAGTGTCCAAGCAAAACAAGGACCTCTCTCTCTCTCTCTCTTTCTCTCTCTCTCTCTCTCTCTGTCAGATGATGATAGAGAACAATAACAGCACCACACACCTCAAGTACTCCTTTGAAGCTCTGAGACAAAACTGTGCCGCCGTCTGCAGGGGCCTATCTGCCTGAAACCGATCAGAGTGCAGATAGTAAATGATGTTTGCAAACAGCTGTATGTCCAAAGGCTGTCTGTGTTATTGAAGCTGCCAGCACTCAGAAGCACGAAGATGACTGCGTGATAAAGCTGACAATACGGAGGGAGAGCTCATTGAATTTTACATTTTGTTTATTTTCTCGCCGGCAGCCCCTCGCGCTTTCAGAGTGGGCTTTTTTTCTTTCTTTTTTTTTTTTTGGAGAAGGCTTTAGTTTGCGTTCTGCGCTGTCAAGTGATACTTCGCAATACAATTATGAATCTGAAGTTTATTGTTTTTGAGGGTTTTTTTCTTTCTCGTTTCTGTTCAGGGTCAGGGTGCAAAATAAGGCGATTTGCCAGAAAGTGACAACAAAAAACAAATAAATCTGAGATTTATAGGGAATAACTTTTATAGGGAAAATATATATATATATATATATATATATGTGTGTGTGTGTGTGTGTGTGTGTGTGTGTGTGTGTGTGTGTGTGCATGCCCCCCAAATTAATTTACATTTTAAGTGACTGGATTTAAGTCCTCTTCAGCAGAATGTGGTTGTTTTGTAAAACCTTGTTTCCATTTAGAGTTGAGATACAAATCTTCGCCACTTCGTGACTTCATAATAACTTCAGTTTTATAGTGTAGTGAAAGTATTAAACAGCAACATTATGTTGCCGTTTATTGTTCTAGTTTTCCTCATGATCTATGATCTCTTAAAGTGGATCTTCAGGCTTTTTGCTGTTGATTCCAATGATTTGTTGCAATCTGATCTACAACTTTACTAAGGAGGGTACAAAAGATATGTCAATATGACGACACGTGTCTAGAATAACTTTAAGAAGAGCAAGAATACGGATGTATTTGGCTAACAAATTAACTGAGTGAGGATTAAATGTGTACGTAACGAGTGCAAAGATAAATTGACCTGGGTTTAAAATGTCAAACAAACAGGTTTTAAAAATAAGTTTACAGTTTACAAAATAAGGAGCTTATGGAAAATGTTTTTATTGGTTATAAAATCTCTGACATGATTAATTTTTTTTTTTTTTTACTTTCTCTTCATTGAGTTGTTTGATTCTTCTCTTTTTTTTCTAGTTAGCTTAACTATGTGTGTTGCCATTTTAAAAATGTTAATTTAACACGTAGCGTTGGGATATTTTCTGAGATATTTCTTTGCTTTCATTTTCCACAACAGGTTCACGTAACGTAGCTTTTGTTTTCTGACGACTTCGCTCACACCATATAAACTGAGTAAACTGCACGTTTCAGACTTTATTTCTGTCCTGACAGAAACAAAACAATGAGCTTTGTGCTCCCAGAAGGTTTCTCTGAAGTCATTCCAGCATCATTTATAAAGCCCTATTTACTCCTCAAGTCCTCAGACAGACGTTTGGTCAGCACATGTACAGTGTCGCTGAAACATGTGGAGAGCAGCCCCCTCTGTGTGTGTATGAAGACATCCCATACAGCCTACATATTGGTCTCTGATGAAAGGAGCTTTCTGCATTTTTGCTACAATGTTGCATTAAGGAGCTTTATTCTTCTAACAAAGTAATCACAGCCTTGGTGGAGAGCAGCTCAGCGCTGCAGACAGATGTTTTCTGGACCAACCTGGTTACGATGAGACGGCATGTGGCCCCTCGACGACACGCCATTTTCCGCGGCTGCAAAACAGAAGCAGGTGCAGTTCCTGTAAACATCTAAAATTAAGCAACAGGCTCATATATGCTCCAATTAAAACAAGATGTCCCGCCCATGAGTCAGTGTGCTCGGTCAGGCCTCGAGGCTGTCGGCCAGGGGGAGCGAGGGGAGACTTTGGAGGAGCAGCCGTTTTGATGTAATTAAAGATCCTATTTGGTTAAAAGCAGGATGAGCCCCTAGAGGTCAGGGGGAAGAGCGATGCTATCAGACGATTACTACTTCCTCCTTCCTGTTTGCTTCCTCTCGGCCATACAGTTGTGCTCCGATGCCATGCAGAGAGGCCTGCTCTCAGAGATAGCAGAGGCTAATTTGCGAGCCCACGTCCTCTTCCTCCCTCTTCGTCCTTAAATCTCATGTGGTTTGTCTTGTTCTTCCTTTAGTCTCCCTTTGTGAGGATGTCACTCTTTCCTTTTTCAATTTTTCCCACTCCCAAAGATGCCACAGAAGTAGGGTGTGTGTGTGTGTGTGTTCGAGCTGGCCATATTTATAGACGACACAACAAAGATGCCCAATCAGTCACATGGAAGTTATTGGTTGATGAATTGAGAGGGGGATGGAGAGCTGGAGATGATGAGGTCAGAAGCAGCATCAGAATGGAAGCTGATACTTTTGTGGGTTTTGGTTTGGAGAAGGACGCACTTAAAATTAAAAAAATAAATAAATAAACGTCATGCTTTTTCCACAAGTGCTGCCTTCAAAGTCAGCTGAGGAGTTTTGATTGCACACCTTACAAGACTAAATCATCCAACATCAAACGGGAGAACCCATCTAAGCGTTGCTCTCCACGAATGTTTGCACTTCCTGTCCTAATCCTGTGGCTGACACCGACGCTTTCATCTCCTGCTCTGATCTTCAGGCCTTTAAAACAAGCAGCTCCACACCTGCTTCTCCCAGACACCTAAAAACTGCATGAAAGCCGCCGAGCGTGCCCCCACATCCCCGCTTTGTTTGAAATTCCTCCACTGCATCAATGAAAGAGCCTCTCTATACGAGGAAAGGACTCCTTCATGTCTGTGACATGAACTCAGAAGAGTTTAACTTGAGGGTGCTTTCCAGAGGTTTTACATCTATAGCTTATCTTAATACGGGATAATGCAGAGAAGTCGCACTGTGCAGTGGAGCTCTACTGCAGAGTAACCATGTGCTTGTAGTTTTTTGGTTTCAAAAGATAAATCAAAGCTTCCGAAAAGGAAAATAAAAACGTAGTGGAAAGCTGCGCTGTATTGAATTCCCGACTTGGGAATATTTACTCATGTTTCCTTGCTGCTCTTTTAACTGTGAAATTACTAATGGATAAAGGTCAGAAAGTGACGCGGGATTGTACAATTACTCATAGAAAACTATGGCAAAAAGAGGGAGACGGCATCCAAAAAATCAAGACGTTCCGACAAATTTGATTCTCTGTTTTCAGAAAAACTTACATTGGAATAAGTGAATAATTGGCCAAACTTCTAATATTACACTTTAATACTTGTGATTTAACTTAAAATATTTAAAAAAAAAAAACAAAAACAAAAGAAGCATTAATGGAAACCTTTTTTTTTTGTGGATTTCTAGGTTCTTCAATAAAGCTCCTCAGTCTGCGTCTTGTTGCTTGCAGTGCAAAGGAGATTTATGAGGGTTTGTTGTTCTGAAGAACGTCATCCACCCTGGGATGCAGGAACAAGTTTTACTTCTACACCACACTTTTCTGTTCCCCACTTCGTATAGCGGAAAGAGAACATGTTAGAGATTTTGTCGGTATCTTGTCTGAATATATAACATGCACACACACACACACACGCACACACACCTAAAGACAAATACATGAGGACAGTCATACAATTGTACTAATTTGGTTCTCAGTCATTTTCTTTCTATTATGCTTTAAAAGAAAAAGATTTTCTTTTCAATGTGTTTTAAATGTTCAGCCATTTTGCTCATTTTCAGAGGAAAGTTTTAAAAGTTTCAGAGCCCCACAGAGAATTTATCATATGATGGAATAAAGATGAAAAAAACAAAACAAAAAAAAAGTGCAACGTTTTCCTCCAGAACAAAGACTGGCATGAGACTAAGAGGTAATGTTACATTAACATCCAAATGAAAAGCCGTCTTTGCCTAAAAAAAGAAAGAACCAGAACATCTTGGAAGTCTCAGGGATTGCAACAAGCAGCTCTGACACTCACCTGGCTGGAAGTTATTTCTACAAACTTCTCCCACAGAAAAAGAGAAATATGACATTTCCCCCATTCAGATGTAAATTACCTAAATCTTACATTAGTTACGCTTTAGTTTGGAAATGAAAATTTTGGGAAACTGAGCGAGCTTAAACTGGAAGCAGCTGGTGCGTCCAGATCAAGTGTCAACAGATCTGGCCGTCTAGTCTAACGCCTGATCTTAATGTCGCTACTTCCACCTAGTGGCAACATTTTGCATTTAAAGCAATGGCAGCTTTTCTCCAGGCTGGTATTAGACTAAACACAAACAAATTTGATTGAATACATTTATTTGACTCTTATTTTAAACACTGTGCACAATTTGTATAAGATGCTTTTCTCATTTGATAAAACTAATAAATATTACATAAAAGTCTCTAAAAATAAACTTGTCCCATTTCTTTCAGATCGACTGATAAAAAGCACAGAGTTGATATAAACAGTCTGTTTGCATAACGATGTGATCGGTGTGATCAACCTTGTAGCTCAATCGGTGATAATTGCATAATCAAATGGTTTCCACCATCTCTCTCTGTCCTTGCTCTCCAGTGAGGTCATAGTTCATCAGAGTCCTGGGGTTCCCTGAGAGGACTTTGTCCCAGAACACTTCATTCACTGTCCGCACCTGCAGCAGCACAGAGAGGCTTCTGGTCCTTCAGACTCCTGAATCGCAGCTCACCTTACTGTCCATCGACCTTATCTGAGGGTGGGGACAAAAACGAGACATTCAACAACTTCTTCAAATTAGAAAGATGTTTGGCAATGCATTGCTACACAAAGGCTGCCTGGTTTTGTTATAATATGTTGCTAATGGAACGAAGACTAAAGATTTCACCTTTAGGGACGAACTTCAGTGAGTTGCTGAAGATTCAGAAGCGGGAAACGCCCTTGGCTGGACCATCATTCACAAATTCATGTCCCAGTCCGTTTCCGCACTTCCCACACTTCACCTGGGAAAACGTTACACTAATTAGTCAAAACAACGTGTAAGTATTGTCTTTTTTTTATAAGGAGAAATCGTTGGTTTTGCAGTATTCTGCTAATAATCTGAAAGCTTGAAGGCACCTTATAAGCCCCGGGCCTCTCCTTAAATTTGGATACACTGTTTTCATGAATGGTCTCCGTGAAGGCCGGCCAAGGGGACGAGTGCTCGTACTTGGAGCGACTGGAGAACAGCTCATGGTCACATTTAGAGCAAACGTAAATCCCTGAGAGAAAAAGGAGAAGGGATCTTAGAAAAGTTGTGGTTTCAATCCATTACAAATGTATTCACACGCCAAGAACTTTTTTTTTAACCCAAGTTTCATGTCATCTTTGGTACTCTGTGTGACAGACGAACACAAAATAATGCAAATCTGACAAGAACGAAGTTGTTGAAAAAAGAAAGTTACGAGAAGTTTGTTGTTTGAAATGGAACCTGTGAAACCTGAGTGCAGTATTCAAACTATAAAAAGTAATTTTGGCTGCATGATGCTGTGGGGAGCAAAATACAAGGCATTATTTTAAAAAAAAAGTATATTAGAGTAAAAAAAAATTAATTGCTTTGATCAAGTAATTTCAACTTTTATTTATTCACAAATAACACACACTTAGTACAAAGCATGCTTTAAAGGCTTGTTTTACTTTTCCACCATGGAACAGGAATGCTGGATGAAATACTAGGAAATGAAAATAAGAAATGCTTTTAAAAGAGTCTTGTTCAATTATTTTATCATATAAAGTGTTGCAATTATTTCTGAATCAATATACTAATGCAATGCTAAGTGTGAGCAACTGTTTTTGTAATAAATGGGTTGTTTTACGATGTGGATCCCTGGAAGAGTAGCCATCGTCACGGTAATGGCTAATGGGGATCCAAATAAACAAACAAAAAGAAATGCGCATTTAGAAAAATGGCCAACTCAAGGCCTGATCTAAATCCAACTGAGAACCATTAGCAGATTTGATGTGGTTGTGACTGTATTATTTAGAATAGCATAAAGCTTCTAGTATCTCACACCTGAGCATGCGAGTTCTGTTCATATGTATTTTTTTTCTAAGTATTTAGAGCTTTAATGCTTATATATTTCCCTATGTTATGTTCTCCTTTTTAACCACGTAAAACCTCGTTAAGATTCATTCAACGAGAAAATTATGTAACCCGTAGTAATAATTATCTTGTTTTGTAAGATTTGTGTAAGAGTTGCGTCATAGTGCAACCAAAAGAAGGATTAGAAAACTAGAAAATTAGAAAAATTACAAAATTAGAAAACAGAAAATGCTTTTCTGCAAGCATAATACTAACTCATCCACTATGTTCCGGTCCAAGGCGCATTTAAATTTCATTTACTGGACACACTTTAAAAGTTACATAGCGCGTGACGCAAGCAATAACACAACGGGCAGACCAACAGCTTACGTTGGCCAGAAAGCGTAAAAACGTCATAAGAAGTAAGTGTAGAGAAGAAGATACCTGGTTTAAAGTGGTCTTTAAAGACCTCTCCGCCGAAAAACGAGCAAAACGACATCGCTGTCGGTGAACTTAATCCCTTGCACTCTGCCGCACTGAGACAAAACGCAACGAGATTGCGCAACTTCCGGTAACTTCCGGCTCGGTTTGAATTTCGAACTAAAACGTTGCCAAAAAGTTTTGGCCACACGCGGATTTTATTAGATAGCTTAACGAATGTTTATTGTCGACACAGAAAACAATTATCATGATTGACTTTTCTTGGACATCATCACTGCCGGAAACATGCAAAAATAAATTACTGCGCAGTGTGTGAATAGTTTTTGTCATTCCAGTTTGTTTTTTTTTTGTATTAAAAAAAAAGCTGTGCACATAAAGCATAGACAAAACTGATACTTGTTTAATTACAATTTTCAATCTGAAACAAGCTTCTCAGTTGAATAAAAATAACTTTACACATAAATTTGCCCGTGATGTGAATATTTATATGGATTCAAAGATCAGAGACGTTGACTACAATATTACTAACTGCTTTAAAGTGGCCACCTGGAATACAATAAACATGTTTTGTTCGTTAATTTATACATAATCAGCATGAAGTGTCAATAGAAAAGCGCTACCACTTCCCACCGCCACGAGGCTGAAGTGCACTTGGAACAAATCCTAAAATAATAATAATTAACACCAATTTTATGCAGTCTTGTTTAAATATTAGGCTTGAGGTCCTTGGTGCAGCCTGGTGGTCATTTAAAGGCACAGGAAAATGTCTGACTGCAGTGGTCTGTGTTAGCAGCGATTTTGTGCTGCCTGGCCAGAATTTTCCAGGTCGTGCACTTACATAAATCTGCGTACAGGACTGCGGTGTTGGAGTTAAACTCACTCCGTGTTTTGACGCTGCTGAGGCAGCAGGGTGGAGGAGGGGGAGGAGGAGGAGGAGGAGGAGGGAAAAAGAGGAGGAGGAGGAGTTGCCACCGCCACCGCCGCCGCTCGCATCTAATCTGGATTAAAGAGTCCTCTCTGCGGTCAGGATTCCCTGTAATGGTTTTATGATGAACCGAACTGGCCTCACGCTTATTGGAGTCAGCAGCGACGCTTAAACAGCGACGGGTTGAATGACTGAATGATTTTAATTAAGTTTGAGTGAATTTTCGAGACGAGGAGGACCTCCATAGGGCAGTAAAGTTGCTGGTACACAGATGGATGGATACCGATGCGTAGCAGCAGCAGCAGCAGCAGCAACACACACTGCGCTCTGCAGCTGCAGGAGGGCTGAACACTGCAGACCCACGCTTCATGCACGCTTCTGCATTTAACGATGAGAGCATCGTTACCGAATAAACAACGCCATCTTCTTAAGCATGTCACAATCAGGTGAGTAGGTCCTACTGCTGTTATTGACGAGTGCAAATAATCTGACATTTGCATTGCAGATGGCGGTTTTTCCAAAAGTAGTAGAATTGTGGAGTCAGAAAACATCTCCAATAGCTGATCATTTATTTGTCTTCAAATAAGACTTTTTCTTGATGAAAGTCATACAGTACGAATCGATTCTCAGTTATTAAAGTTTTTTTTTTTTTTTTATAATTATCAAAATGCCTGTGGGAGACATTAGAGGTAGATTCCACTCTGATAGCATTGGGATAAATGTTCTGCCTATTTTTAGTCTGCAATCATTGTGTCATCCCAGAGGCATAACCTCCCATTTCTCATTTCTGCTATGCAAAAACTAATCTTTCATTTTATTTTATTTATTGCATTTTATCCCATTGCAACTCCTAATCCAGGATAGACAGAGTGACACGCTACTCAATTCACAATGCTGACTTTAGGGTCAGGTCAGTGTGAGATTTTCAGATGGTTTCATCGAGATTTTACCTTATTCGTCTCTGCTTGTATTTACAAATAAGAAGCGAATTAGGCAGATTGGGGCGGGGGTGGGGGGGGGGGAAAAAATGTGGCTGGTGTTGTGCCACCGATAGCCGTTAATCAGTTTTGTTTATGACTCAGTATTCCATTAAAATTGATTATCAGATACCAATCATTCATACCTTCAGCAACTAGTTTTCATTCTGCATCCTGGATTTCTGCTACCCATGCACCTGATATGTGTGTGTGTGTGTGTGTGTGTGTGTGTGTGTGTGTGTGTGTGTGTGTGTGTGTGTGTGTGTGTGTGTAGGTAAACATCTGATTTCTGATAAACATCTGTTTCTCTGATAAAGAAAAGACAGTTAGACTTTATGAAAGACTTTTCAAAATTCAGAGATTCTTAGAGTCATTGTCCACTTGGAAGAACCATCTGCGTTCAAGCTTTATTTCTTGGCTAATGTCTTGAGTTGTTGTTTTGGTATTTTTCACATAATGTCCATTACTCATGATAATTATGATGTGTTTTTAGAGTGCACATGTTCTTCCTGCAGAAAAACATCCACAAAACATGATTCTGCTCCTCCTGTACATCACAGTTGGTATGGTGTCCCCAGACCTTGAAACTTTCTATTTTTCCTCATAGTCATTGTGACCAAACGCTTGAATTGTGGTTTCATCAGACAAGATGAAATATCTCCTTTGTCCCATGAGCGCATTTCCTTTCAATCCATGCCAGTGGTGTGTTTAATCTTTTATACCATTACTTTTGTATAACTTGGCACTTGTAGATATCTGGAAATTGAACTTAAAAAAGATCCAGTATTGTAGAAGTCTTACAATTCACCCATAGTTGTGTCTCCAGTTAACTCAAACATTGGGAATTAACCTGAAGCTCACAGGGCCATGATATCGTCATGTGGCCTTTCCCAAATTATTTAAAGTCGTAATAATTTTACTGTTTGTAAGCCTGTTAATGTAAAGAACTTTTTATTCTAGCATTTAGCAATCAGAAATAATTTAGCTAATCCTAACTAAAACAGTAAATGCTTAGTCAGATTTAATTTGGCACAATGACAAAGAAATGTTATGTGTATTTTTATACAGCGCATTTAATTATAGGGATTTGATTGCAGATAAGAGTGGTGTGTTGGCACTTGATGCTGTTTTTGTTGCCTTTATTCTGGGTCGTGGGTCTCTTCCACAGTTAGCTGAATAGTCTGGGAACCGCTCTCTAAAACAAATAAAATAATGTCAATCATAAAAAATTGCTTTACTATTGATGTTCAGGTAGGAGTATTTTCCTTTCTCCTCTTATTTGAGCTGAGAATATTTCAGAGTTCTCCCTGGGAAGCTGCCAGGCCTCTTCTGACTCCACTCAGCAGCAAATATATTTCAGGTTTTGCTCCTTATGTCAGCAGGAACTTTTCTCAAATTGACTCCTGAGTCAAAATTGATTAACCTGACGCAGGATCGTCTGCAGCAGCAGCAGCTTAACCATATGCAGAGCGGCACTTCTGGTTAATTAGATTGAAAACGAAAAAGTCCAGGGGGTTTGTGTTCAAATTGATGTCCTGATGATGTTCATGAAGTGGAGGCCTATTGTAGAACCATACAGTAAGCTGCACAAGTCGCTAATGAATTCCTACTATGATGTATAGGAGTGATATTTTTTTTATTTATTTATTTATTTATTTTGCAAAACCGTTTAATTTGGTGGATTATCTAAAATCTTTACACTTAGATTTAAAAAAATTGCACAAATGTAATATTTGAATGCACATGAGAAAATAATATTTGCACCATGAGAATCTGTTGATAGAACAAATGAATGATAAAACTCACTTTAATAACATAATTTTTGGTCAGTCTTTTATTAAAAGCTCTTAAGTGCACAAATATTGACGTTCACAGTTAATCCACTCTTAGCCTGGATCTTATGACATTGTGTACTCTGTCCAGTCTCCCTGACATAATGCATGGCTGTGGTTGTTCACTGTAAACAAACTTTTAAAAGGCTTGCTATAGATCAGCATGCTCTCAAGGGCTTGGTCTAATTGCTGTGCTTTCAAAGCTTTAATGGGCCACAGTTGCTAAAAGCCAGACTTTTTTGTTCTTTGTGTTTGCAACAAAGTAAAGTTTTGGCTCAGCTTTGACATAAGTGGTCATTTTTAATTGGCTCTGTAAATACAAGTCCATCTCACCAAATTAAAATATGATCAAAAGGTTTCTTTTTTTTTCTAGTATTTAAATTAGAAAAAAAAATGAACAAAAAGACATTTCAAAAATGTCTTCTTGTTCATTTGAAAAAACATTCTTATGATGATGATCTGAGACATAGTGTGAGAGTGGAGCCCCCTACTGGCCATGAGGCCATGAGCTCGCTTATGTCTTGCTTATGTCTTGGTTTGGGGCTTATCAATCTATATATATCTTGTTTTACCTGAACGTGACTTTTTGAGTTTAAAGAAACGATGCATGGTGAGGTTCCAAAATGACCAACAGACTAATGTTATTACAAAAAACAAAAAAGTTATGAGATAAACACTTTGGGAGAACTCAAGGGCTCACAAGGGCCTCTGCTGATCTGGAGGCATTTAAAAAGTGGCTTATTCCACTTTGGCCATCTCTGGTTCCCTGAATGCCTGCAGAGGGATAGCTTAAAATGAAGGAAAGCTACAGAGAGGATTGGAAACAAGGGCAGTGCAACTAAAAGGGAAATTAAAGTGTAAAGTGGATGTCTTGCTGCTGATACATTAGCCACAGTTTAACATCTTGTCCCTGTTTCACTCCATTTGCAAGGTACGCCTGGATAAACTGCAGCTAGACCTACAGTTTCACGTTCATGACTTTAACTCCTGGTTTCTATTCATCATGGAGGAGAGCAAGCTTATCTTCAGCTTGGACCACCTTGATGAAGGTCCCTCTGTTGTCTTTTCCAAAGACAAACCGCAAACCCTGGACTGCCAGCATGACCTCAGGCTAAGGATGAATCTAGACCTGAACCAAAGCCACCGCCTCCAGCCTCTCTACCTGCCACACTCACCTTCATCTCCAGGCTCTTTAACAGATTTAACATCATCCTCAGCAGACCTCCTCATCTCGACTGGCTTGGTCAAATCCTCCTCCACAGACCTGAAGCCAAAGGAGAGCAGCACCCTGAGAGGTAAGCCCCTCCTCAGCCTAGTCAAGTCCCTCAGTACAGAAATCTCCCGCCGGGGTGAGCCTGATAACAATCTGTCAAAGTCGGACTCCAAGCTACATCTGCATCCCTGGAAGCAAGTCACTCATCCAAAGATGCCAGAATGCGGGCCTGCATCAGGGGTGTTTAGCGAAAATGAGGAATGGGCATCCTCCCTGTCTGCCGGCAGCATGTCTCCCACTGAACCCCGGGGCAGTTCCCTGATTGCTGAACTGGAGGACACCAGGAGGAGGTTTTCAGAGGCCATGCAGGATCCATTAAGCATGCTGAGTAAGATCATGGGGGATGAGAGCTCTGGAAGTCCCAAGCAGGGCAGAGCATCTGGTACAGGAGACTCGTCAGCCTCCCAGGGAAGCTGTGAAAGAGACGGGAGCAGTGAAGATTTGGACCTCAGGTGCAGAAAGAGAGCGGACAGTGAGCACAGAGCTGTGTGTGACGCTCCACTCAAAAGACTCCAGAAAGATCAACTGATGCAATCTTCAGTCTTCCCGAAACAAAACACGCAAAGCCGAGATAAGGATCTCGAAATCTGCACCTATGGGGATGTAATGGAGCTTCAGATGAGATCTGCAGGGAAGTATCCCGAAACAAACCTCCAATCTCAAGTCTCTTTTTCAGGAACATCGTTGCCTTTTTACTGGCTCATCCCCGTAGGTCTGCTGGCTTACGGACTCTTTGTTCTCCCTCTGCCACCGTACTTCGCCGGTCTGTCCATGGGGATTGCATGTGGCTTTATATCGGGCTTAGTGGTGGTCTTCGTGTTTGCCCCCCGACGTGTCCGCGGCAGAAACAAACAGGGGTCTCAAGGCAATTCCACTCCCATGAACGTAGATCTGCTGGATGGAAAGTCCATGGACACAGAAATCATTGAGGTAATTCCTGAGAAACTCTACTTTTTTTTTTGAATTAGTAATGTTGTTTTGTGTTTATAAATACAAGTTAGACTCTTTAAGACCCAAACTTTTAATCTTGGTCAGTTAAGAGAAGAGGGCCGAGGATTTAGGGAAGTTTTGTAAAGAGGAGTGGTCAGAGATTCCTCTCCAGTGGTGCTGGAGGTTTAAGGTGGATTACTCCTGCTTTTTTCTTTTTAGAATTAAATCCCTAAGAAAGTTTAGAAATTATTCCTTTGCTTGATCTCCTTAGGAGCTTTCTCTTTGTCATATTACTTATTTGGCTATGTAAAAACAAGCCCGCAGCTGTATTATGATTTTGGCATGAGGGAAGGTCTGCGCAGCATCAGATATTTGAGATGCTGTAAAGCATGAGCAGCCCATCATAGATTAATTTTGAGGCTAATTCTGTCTAACAAACTGCTTGCAGGCTCTGCAAGTTCAGCATCTTGGAGAAGGTCATAATGAACACAGAGTTATTGAGATAAACAAAGAGACATTTCAGATACATCCACTGTGGAGTGAGATGGATGCATTCTGCCGGGTCTCATGTTTCCCCTCCTGCTGAGCTGTACTGTTACATTTTGCTCTGTCGCTGAGACTTTATCACCAACTCACAGGTTATTTATTGCTTCCATTGCAATTTGTGATTTTAGATTTGGAGGTGTATCTTTTTTTTTTTTTTTTTTTTTTTTTCAGGGCTGGATGAATGAGGCGCACAGCTATGATCCCGACACCTTCCACCCCTCCATAATGCACTCAGTTTATGTGACGCTGGATGGCAGCAGGCTTCACTTGGCAAACCCCCGTGCCAACATTCCCCGGTGGGCAGCTTTTGATGAGCCACTCCACGAAGCCGTGTTTCTGCACAACCGTACTTGCCAGCTGGCTAACAGCAAGGTGAATGTTTGATCAAACAAATCTAACCTGTTTAGAACAGAGCACAGACCTTGACGGGGGGGAGAAGGAGAAAGCAGAGGTGACCTCTGAACTGAACTTTTCACACTGACCTGTCTGCACCCACTTTGTCACCTAACACTGAGGTGACAGACCTACAGGACCAAGTGATGATGCACTGAACAAACTTGACCTCTCTGCACTTAGCAAGCTTGCAAAGCCTTTCAGCTTAATGACAGGAGAAACATTTTGCATGCCGTCCCTTTGACATGCACATTTAAGGCTTATAAGAATGAAGATAAAATGGAAACGACTGCTATTTGTCAGTGGCTGATGCAAATGTTGTTCCTCCCAGGTGTCTCTGGTGCCTCCTGGTTTAGCTCGCAAGAGGGTTTGGAACAAGAAGTACCCCATCTCCATCACTCTGGCTGAGGGGGAGCTGGAGGTAGAGAGTCTATTGGAAGGGCAGGAGGAGGGTGAAACAGCAGAGAAACCCAGCATCCCTAGCCAACGGTCTCCTGCCACTCTGTACCTGTTTGGCCGCACAGGAAGAGAGAAAGAGGAATGGTTTCAGCACCTTCTGTCTGCTTCGAAGGCTGCGCCCCAAAGTGAATCGAACCCAGAGGAGAACACAGGTAATAAGAATGTATTTACCTGGTGAGCAACTTATCTTATTTTGATAAGGCGTTCATGCAGAAAATCGGGGTTTTATCAACCAGCTGTCATCTTCTATCTGTCACACAGAAGCACAGACTGGCGGCGGAGAGGCTGTTAAGGAAGCCCCAGAGGAGTTTGCCGACTTGTCGATGAAAACAAGAACGCTGCTGGAGTACAGCACCTACATGATGCAGCTGATTGGCTCAGACAGAAATAGTCCCGCTCTCAGCCCCAGCTGCAGTAACAAAGGAAGCCCCTCAGCTGGCAAAAAGGTCCACAAGCTACATCTGTACTTAGCTTTAGCTCCAATATGACTCATATAGTGCCTTGCATAAAATCCTGAGAATTTTCAAAGTTGCTAACTGTCTTTGGGGATTTATGGGAATCAGTGGGTTTTTATTGGGATAAAAAGAAATAAATCTGGAATTTGAACTGTCAAAGTTTGCCCTTTTAAATATGGTTTGAGAAAATACTAGATATTTTAGCATTAATTTGACAAGCAGATTTCTTGCAAATACAGTTTAGTATAACAATGTTATTTTTCAATGAAATGCACATAGCACACTATTATCTGCCACTTTAACCAGCTTCCTTGTTCATGCTGAAGTTGTGACATGGTTAAAATGTGAAAAGTTAAAGTCCTGGGAATTCTGTTGCAAGGCACTGTAATTGGAATTACTGACTAAACAAAGTACCAGATCCAAGCTGCTTATTTTGTCACCCGTTAGAATAACTTTCTTTATATTCTCCACAGATTTCCACTGAAAATTGTGTTTCTGGGAGTGAAGCTGGAGGGGACATCGGGGCAGTCACTGAGTCGGGTGGATGCTCCACAGACAGCCAGCCTGCGTGGATAAATTCTCTGGTGGGGAGGATTTTCTGGGACTTTCTCCGAGAAAAATACTGGGCCGATCAAGTGGCTCACAAAATCCAGAAGAAACTCAGTAAGATCAAGGTGAAGCTGACTGATTTGGTGTTCCTGACAGATGTTTTTTTTTTTTAGAAAATATTTGATCCATCAGGGAGTGTTCAAGGACTTGCATGTAACCGACTACATTAAAGCAAAAATGAGACACTCGTTTCTTTTTATCACATCGGCAGTGGGCACGTTAACGGTTTAACAATGATAAATTGCATGTCTTTAAGTATTGCTTTGCACAAGATCATAAGACTTTACAACAGTCACACATACTCTTCAGCTCTTTGTTTACATGAGAGCGAGAGCGTTTGCTGACAATGCACTCTCCCAGGTTTCCAAGGCAGGTGGGATACTACAGAAGAGAAATGATGACGCTGCATCACTCATTACTCATTTCCTCTTCTTTTTGCCTCACACCGTCCCTTATAGTCTCCTGCATGCACACACATTCATCCACACCTCAGCTAACCCTTCCTGCTTATTGGTTTGAGAGGTAGATCTCTGCCTCTGTGAGGTTTTTCTCTTTGATATCAATACTCCGTACTTACAGATGAAATTCTCCTCCTGTTTTATACAGTTGCCTTACTTCATGAATGAGTTGACCCTAGCTGATCTGGACATGGGAAGCTGCCTTCCTCAGGTCTTAACCACATCAACACCTGCACTGGATCGCAGAGGTACAGCACGCTTTATGCCAGTCTTATTAGTGCCTCTGAAAAAAGCCAAAACACTTTGTTAATGAAGACTGAAAGTACTAAACAGACAAGAAAAAATAAACATGGAATTTGTGAGGCTGATTAATCCAAACTCGGAAAACTTGGCAAACAACATTGTGGTGGACTGGTATTGCAGAAAGAGATAAGCTTAAGCAAGGCTGAGGATAGAGTCAGACGATACAGATAAGTTAATTAGAAAGAAAGAACAGCCACGACATAGTGATCTAGAAACCAAAGAAAGGCAAACTAAGGACATCTCCAATGTTAATTTGACATCATACATAATCCTGTCCTCTTTCAACAGTCCCAGTGTATGTATGTAAGTTGAAATTGGCCCTAGGAGTTGGTGCATCAGTGCATCATTGTTCATCCCATGTGCCTTTTTGCTGCCTGTGATGGACTAGCGACCTGACCTGACCGTGGTGCACCCTGACTCTCGCTGAAAGAATAATTCAAAATATCTTCTTAGTACCACTAATGGCACATGTACCCCAGTTTGGAAAATATGGTAATAGATTTTTCCTAAATTTGGTTTACGATGAGCGGATAAACATCATGGTTTGGTATTAATTTCTTGGAACGAAACCACAAATATTTAAATTGTTAGTAAAATGATCAAGCTGAACATGAAAATTCCAATTACTCTTAAAAGTAAACCTAACCTAAGTATCCCATTATATTTTTTATTTCTATCTAGCAAGCAAAACAAGTGTACTCAGATGGTTCAGGTCATAATCTTGTTTGTTGTGTAACAAATAGGATCGCACCCTCTCATTGTCTCACTTAGTGAAGTGATTAGCAATCCTCTTAATCTAGCATTTCCATCCAGGACATGTCAAAGCTAGGCCCTACTGATCTAGCATCACTCCGGCCAGATTAGCTTTTGGCTCATGCTCCAAGACAACCTCATGGCTTAGATCAGAGTCCATTAAGAACACTGTTTGTCCGTATCCCCGCTACTTATCTTCCTCCTCCCGTTTGACCTCCAGGTTTGTGGCTGGACCTGGAGTTAGTGTACACAGGCTGCCTTCAGATGACCCTGGAGACTAAGATGAACCTGTGTAAGCTGGGCAAAGAGGGAGAGGCCGAAGCTCACAACATTCCTGAGAACCTGCAAATGGGGTGAGCCCCCCTAGGGAACTTTACATGAATATGCTGGGGTTTAATGAAGAAAAAAGTTCAGAGCTCGAGGTTCACAGCAACGTATGCAACTGTGTTTTTTTTGTTTTGTTTTTTTTTTAGCTTTAAGCCCAGGCTGTGTATACTAGCAGATAGTGACGAAGAGTCCTCCAGTGCTGGGTCTTCTGACGAAGAGGAAATACCCCCATTTGATCCACAGAGTTCACAGGGTGATAAGAACACTCCTGCAGGAGCTGATGGGTGAATTTTTGCCACGAACATAATTAAATCACAGAAGCACGACATATCAGCTGTGCAAAGCTACTGATTTACTCGCCAACTTTGCAGTTTTTCTTCTTTGCAGGCACGCAGGTGGTAGTACAGGCAGGAAAATCCTGAGATTCGTGGATAAAATAGCAAAATCCAAATACTTCCAAAAAGCCACCGAAAATGAGTACATCAAGAAGAAAATAGCCGAAGTCTCCAACATGCCCCTGATGCTCAGTGTCGAGGTCCTGGAGCTTTCTGGAACACTCACCATCAACATACCTCCTCCTCCGACTGATAGGATCTGGTACTTACCTTTACCGTCCGGATCGTAATTTCTTTTTAAGATTTTCATATTTACAAGAAACTGCATGTATGTTTTCATCTTCCGTCGTGTTCCTCACTAACTCTTGTTTGGTTTCAGGTATAGTTTCCGAGGCCCTCCCAGGTTAGACCTCCATGTGCGGCCCATGCTTGGAGAGAGGGAGGTCACCTTCACTCACGTGACGGAGTGGATCGAGAAAAAACTCCAGTGCGAGTTCCAGGTCGGTCCGTCAATTCACCGTCTGCGTCGCCTTCATGTGATTTAAAAATCCCTGTATTGATTGGTAAATGTGTTTACTCTCTGTATCTGAACAGAAAATATTCGTCATGCCCAACATGGATGATTTATATCTGCCCCTGATGACATCTGGCCTGGAAAACCCACCTGCATCCAGCCATTCCTCTGTGATTTCAACTTCCCACCAGTCTTCCATGGAGTCTCAGGAATACATGTCAGAATAGCGCCACCCTGTGGCTGCAGAGCATATGTAATGTTGAAGAAAACTAGATGTTGTGCATCTGTTGTGATGACGCTTTGAGAGTGCAGCAGGTTGATGGTGATCCTAAATGACCTTGTAATTAGTGAAGGAAAAATGCTTCCTGCTGAACTCAAACTGTGACCTTGGGACCACCAGAACTGTGGGGACCAGGATAAGCGCCCCCTTCAGGGAGTTTACTCAATTGCATTTATTAACTAACAAATTTCTTCTTTTTTTTAAGTAGTGCAAAACTGATCAACTGAAACTGCACAACACAAAAAGACTTTCATCATTCCATCCATCCATCTTGCATGATATTATTTTATGTTCTTTTCAAATTAAAAATGATTTAAAATTTCTAAATGTGTCATGTTTTCAAGTTTTATGTGCAGACCTTGTTCATAATAGAAAAACATGCGTCTATTCCTGGTAAGATTCTGAGAAAGACAAACTCAAAAAAACAAAAACACGTTGTGAATTAGTAAAACATATTTATTGTTCTGCAAGTAGATTATCAGAAGCCATTCTTTCAGGCCTCCTCTGACAGAGGTTGTGGCATTGTCTTTAGAGGATCTTTTTTCAGTGGCCCCTATGAACAGAGGAGAGGTTAAATTTAAAAAAAAAAAAAAAAACTTCTGATCCTTAAATTGCAAATTCATGCTATGATAAACTTGCTTCTTGCTTTGTACTTATTGAAATTAAGCTTTAACACACTCACCATGAAAGCTCTCTTCTCTTGGGCCATTTGGAAGCGCCCATGTCCGAATTTGGAAGTGGTGTCGATGAATTTGAGCTCAATGGACTCCTTGGCCCTGCGTGACGTGAGTGTGAGCAAGGACTGCAGGAAGACACGCATACTTAGTTGAATTTCAACTTTAACTTCAGTGTTTAAGTATCTCAAATAAGAAAGGTCTAACATCACACCTGAACGATACGTTTTTCTGTAAAACGTATCGTCTCCCTACCTTTCTGAGTGTGAGGACACGTTTTTTAGCACCAACAACGCAGCCTTTCACCATGACAAAATCATTATTTACTTCACCATAGCGAGGAAAACCCCCCTATGGAGAGAAAATACAGAAAACTGAGCTGACTCCTGAATTGATTTTAAAGATTTTTGCTCATCTTTACAAGGGTGCCAATAAATTTGGAGAGTGCTGTGAATATGAGTGTTATCACAAGCAGTGACATGAGTTCAGATGGTACCATTGGAGTGATGGTTTTCTGACTGAGGTCGTAGCCGGTGGAGGCATTGTTTCGCACCACCTTTCCATCCTGGATGTGAACGCCTCTGCCGATACGAAATATCTGAGGACACATTAGGAAGCCTCAGAGGTGAAGGCAGTTATCATCATATTGAACTAGTCATTTATTTATAGTTTTGAGAAAATCAGGTTAACCTTCTTGTTGATCTCAGTGCGGTGCTGATAGCCTTTCTGACCGGCCCGAGCTATAGTGAAGGCCACACGTGCAGGATGCCAGGCACCGATGCAGGCCACCTTTCTCAGCCCCTTGTGGGTCTTTCTGGGAAGCTTCTTCGTGTGCCAGCGACTTGTAACTCCTTAATGTAGGAAGCACAGATCCAATCTGTCTTGTCATGCGTATTATGGACGGTCCTGTTACTGCAACAAGCTACAGCACAGATCCTACCTTTGAAGCCATGACCTTTGGTGACTCCAATGACATCAATCATCTCATCCTGGTAAAACACTGCGGATATGGGCACGGCTTTCTCCAAGTGCTCCTTGGCCCAGTCCACTTTATCTGTGACTCTGCCTCCATTCAGCTGCACCTCCATGATGTGAGCCTTCTTCTGCCTTATGGGCAGCAGTCGCATCTAGAAACAAGACAAAAGAACGACAAGTAAATCAAACCCTGAAGTCTCGGGCGATTGTGTTGCCGTTAAGTGGGGGATGAAAGACGTCTGGCTTTCAACCAGCTACAATTAGAATTGTTAGAAGTCATATTTAAAAATGACTTCTAATAATAAAAATGACTCATGTTGTTATCGGCTCTGTGCAGAAAAAAACAAGGATCCATAAAGCCATTTTAAGATCTGACAACTTTTCCAAGCTTTAAATAATCTGCTTTAGCTGCCAGTATTGATCCTGAAAAAATATTTTTAAACTGATATTTGAAACTGGACTCCTCAGTTCTCCTCCTCAGACTCAGTGTCGTGGCCTGAGCCAACGTGCTAGGGATTTTTACAAGCTGTTCTGTCCGTTGCCTGCTTCTTGTGAAGTGTTGTCGCTACACAGTGGCACAGGTGAATTAAGCCCACCTGAGAGTGAACAATAACCCTGATGACTGAACAGTACTTCTTCATCAGATTCAAATCCTTCTCCAGCTGTTTGTTTCCGGTCTCATCCTGCCACTTCTTGCTGTACTTGGTGAAAGCCTTCTTCTTGCTCTTCGCCCTGAAACACAGACGGCCTCAGTGGAAACGGACGGCTTTTTAGCTGGTCTCTCAATTAAATGTTGGCGCTGAAAGATGAACCGCTCATTGTACGCACCAGTTTTTATAAAATCTGCGTCTGCACTCGTCACTGAGATGCTCGGCAAAGATGGTTTTCAGAGTACGCAAGCCCCGGACCGTCTGAATATAACCCACAATCCCCACAACAATGACTGGAGGGGTCTCAATAATGGTAACGGCCTCAACTTCTTCTCGCTTTGATATCTCTGTAATGCAGACAAAAGTGGAAAATGGTTTTATTGTACATACACACAATTTCAGTCGAATGTTGAAATCAGCAGCATAAATCTTATAAATCTTACATTGATTTTTACATGTTAATTTAATTGATTAATTGAGACAGTACAGTATAGTATTCTTAGGTTAAAAACCCAACTTTGATTCCCCCAAATGTATTCTCCATTAATATCTCCATCTTTATCTCCTCTGACTTTAAAACATTTTCCTTAAAGGAATTTTACTTGCCCAAGTGGACAGCTGAAAAAATTGGGCAATCCAGAATGTGTTGATTCAGTGAGGACAGTAACAAGGGTCTTCCAGTGCTGCCACTTTTATTACAACCTTGAGGAGCGAATTTATTGTTTATTTTTTGAAGTTAACTTTTTTTTTTTTTAAGCTCAGAACCCAATAATTTTAATGGAGATTTTACTTAAATGCAAACTCTGAGCCAGTAAACCAACAAATTTAAATAAACTACAAACTCTGCCAAGATGAGTGGTCAAATTTACAACTAGATTTATGCCAGAAACATGATCAAGATGCAACTTCTCAGGGGAAAAACGACCACAAATATTAATCCTGTTGTATTTAGAGTTAAAACCAAAGCCATATCCCTGGGAGATTAAAATTTAAAATTATTTTTACTCAACCAAGAAGTTTCTGGAAGTAAATGTGGCAGAAATCTCTCAGATGATATTCAGCTTTCTGCATATTTCCACTAGTATTCTGACAATTTATGTGAGGAAATATATGAGGTTGGAAGAAATGGAACAGAAGACTGAAATTAATTAGAAAGCCACAGAAAAAAAAACTGCTATATTTACTAGAAATAGAAAAGAGATTAACCCTCCAGACCCCACTAAGGGACAAGGGTGTAAAGAAAATGGATGGATGGATGGATGGATGGATGGATGGATGGATGGATGGATGGATGGATGGATGGATGGATGGATGGATGGATGGAGAAAAGAGATGGTAATTATTGGCATTCAAATAACAGAGAATAGCACGTAGTAACTAAGTTTTTGTGACTAGAAGCTGAACAACTTCACTGTTTTTCTAATATGCGCTTACTTAGGCCAGGGCGGTGCACCTCCCTCAGAGTGTGGGTCATGCCAGCTTTATATCCCAGGAAGGCAGTGAGGTGGACGGGGTGGCTGGGGTCGTCTTTGGGCCACGTGCGGACCCTGCCCCTGTGCTTCTTGCTGCGCCTGCGGGGCAGGAACCCCATGTGGCCGTGCCGTGGGGCGTGGAACTTGCGATGAGACTGAAAAACACCAGAAGCAGCGCTGAAGAGAGGCAGGTGACCGCCTGAACATTCAATTAACATGGGTGAGATTTGCACTGAAACATTAAAACAACCTTTTCCAGTCTTGAACTAATCCACAAACATTCTTCACATTCTGATATTTTTAAATAAAAGTAGAGCTACCTGGGTACTAAAGGTCATTTTGTAAGGACTTATTTTAGCTGTAGAAGTCCCACGTGAATTATGTCTCCCAATAAGAACTAGAAATTCACTCTTTACATAACCAGCTACTAATCTAACATAGTGTCCTCAGTGATAACGATTACAATATTTAAATAGTCTATTGCTTTTAAATCCACCAGTCAAAAAACACACATGCTTCCATATGAAGGACATCATGGGATACAGCCATGAAAAACTGACGAAAATATAACCCAAATTAACCCAAAACAGTGACCCAATACTGACCATGACTTTGCAGCCGTCCAGGCAAAGGAGAGCAGGAAAAAGGAACTAGTACTGCTGCAAGTGTCACACATAAGATGATACACAGATTAAGCACTCTAATTTGGTGTTTGGCCCCATCCAAGAGACATATTCTCTTTCAAACAAGGCGATCTTTGCCAAGCCCTGACAGGAGAAGACAGCGACAGGGAAAAGGGTAAAGCGAAAGGTCTGAGGTGGGCTGGGAGGCCCAGCAGACAGCAACTGTACAACCAATAAAGGAGAGAGGGAGGACAACGGGGGCTTCACTGTCATGAAACCAAGGTTTAATTGGACTTTATTTATCCCAGCCAGCGAATTAAAGATTTAACCTTACTCTGATGAGTCTTTACTTTCTGCTCTAATATGAGATGGACTTTGTTTGTTGCTACAACTACCTGCTGTCAGAGTGTAGACAATTCCTTGGGTACACTTGTGTACTTACTCATGTGATCATGGTACCAGCTAAAGATAGACACACTAGAAGATGCAACGTGATGCAATAATATCTGAGTCATCTGAGAGAAGACTTGAATCTGATCTGGTCAAATAGTTTAATTGCTTCCCTGTAAACACAGCTCGCTCCTAAAGTTTACTTTGAAACCGAACCTATGGCAGTCATCAGTCCTCAGGGTCTGAATTGTTGCTCAGATAGGTTTTTGTATTTTAATCAGTCTGTCTAGGAGATTTTAATTAGGAGTTCATGGGTTTTTCTTTTTTCCGGAGTATGAATTCAAACATGAAGAACGTAGTTTTTTTTAAGATCTGGTTACTGAACTTGAATATGAATCATGGTTATCTAGCCACCAGTGAGTAGGCTGGAAACGGAGGTAAAAAGAAATCAGAATGTTGTCAGGAGAAAGCTACAAAATGAGGTCTTTCAGAGACATTTTGACTCACCAAGTCTCGAAAATAATCCATATGCTAGATGGTTCTTTGGCAAGAATGCCAGAAATAAAAAGTTTCTTCTGTCCTACCATTACAAATGTGAAACAATCGTTTGGTAAACAAAGGTGATATTCATGAGAATAAAAGAATATGCAGAAAAGTACCTCAAGTACAGTGAAGGATCTATGATGCTGTGGACTTGATCCAAAAAATCCTAGGATCCTTGTTAAAGATAATTTAAGCATGACTCTTTCAAAATCTGCACTTTTTGAATATTACTATGTTGTCATACCTTACATTTAGCTTTCTATCAAAGGTCAACAGTAGAGCAACAAATAAATACTTTGTCAAAGGAATATGAATGTTTGTGATGGTTGAAATAAAGCTGAATAAATACAATAATTAATTCTGCATAGCACTTTAACTGTAAAACTTTTTTTCTGTTATAGTCTGAGACCTGTTGAGAGAGACTAATTACTTAAGCTGACAAATAAAACAAATTTTGTAAAACTGAAGAATGAGATAATTAAATCAACACTAAAACAATTATGTATACACATTTAACATTTTAATCAGTGATTATTTGCCTATGTTTTAATCAAATAATTAAAATATGTGTGTTGAATTGTGGAACTTTTGAGCTCTTTCTAGCTCTCTTGCACCTCCTAGTGGATTTAAAAAGCACAACAGCTCAACCTTTATTTTTCGACCTTCGTGTTTTAAATATAATGTTCGAGAAAATTTTCGTTTTATTTTTATTTTTTTACATTATTTCTCATCAAAATCCTTTTTCCGTCATAATCACAAAAAACCCGCAGCTGCTAAATTATTTTTTTATTTATATTTTATTGACCTCTAATTCGCCATTGTGGTGTGTCTACTACGCATGCGCCACCTCGAAAGGAACTCTGCCGAGGTCGAACTGTAGGATCTGTATAATCTTGAGCAAAACAAGATACAAAATGCCCAACGACTATGATAAAGCAGTATACCCCGAACCTCCGCGACAAACTCCGGCCGTGGATAAGCAGACGGCGCTGCCAAACCCAGCTCTAATTCTGACTAAACTGTTCTATTACACCGTGGACCTTCCTGTCACCACATTTAGAGGTAAGAGAAGCTAACGGGGCTAACAACAGGACACAGTGCAAGCTAACACGGCCTTCATTTGGTTTTCCTTCCCTCAGCATGCCGCTTGTTTCTCTCTATTTCCAGATACTATCGACAGCATTCGGTCTAAAAATAAGCTGGTCTACTACCACCAGAAGTTTCGCCGTGTTCCCTACCTGACGGAATGCCAGGAGGGAGACTTCACCTGCTACTATGAGGCTGACATGCAGTGGAGGAGAGACTAGTGAGTTGGAACTAATTATAAAGAAATAATAAGTGTTTTCAAAAATAAGTCTAAAAGACTTGCATCCCCAAGGTTTCTATGCATTTTCATTCATGCAGTATAAAAATCCCACAACAGAATGACAGTAATGGTACAAAGAATCCTATCTTCATTCGGTGAGCTTTGTCATTATTTTTCTCATTAGGCAACAAATCACATTTCTTTTTTTAATTTCACAAATGAGCAATTTTCTTTTCAAGAAAATGCATTCACTCCATTTTTTTTTGGGGGGGGGGGGGGGGCATGTTTCTTTTTTTTTTTTATTAAAACTAAAA
>NW_015112891.1:29087-95286 GCF_001443285.1 Poecilia latipinna
CACAAATGAGCAATTTTCTTTTCAAGAAAATGCATTCACTCCATTTTTTTTTGGGGGGGGGGGGGGGGAATTTAATATTTTTCTTTACTCTAAAACCCAAATATATCAAGTCATGTTCTTTCAGCTGGAAAACAAATTTGATATTGTAGATATAAATGAATAAACTACTTTTCTATTGACGAATCATTAAGGCTTTTTGGTTCTAATCTAGCTATATAGCTTTACAGTAAGTCCACAGACTGTACTGAGTGGAAGCTAAGATACTACAGGAATGCCATGAAGAGTTTAAATGTAACATTTAATTACATTTTATGGACAGACCAGTGATGCCTCTCACTTACTCTGTTGTTTTCAAGTGCGTCTTGCCATTACCTTGCATACTTCCAAAGTGTCGGGATTTTGTCCAATGTTGAACAGGATCAAGGAAAGGTGTCACTTCTGTTCCTCTGTGGAAAGTGAACTCGGTTACCACTTTGGGTTATCGTTTGTCTCGCCACAGTAAGGTGGATCAGGAGATTGTGAAGGTGATCCAGGAACGAATGAAGGCCTGTCAGCAGAGAGAAGGGCACAGCTACCAGCAGAACTGCACCAAAGAAATCCAGCAGTTCAACGAGGTGACCAAGAACTTCCAGTCGCGCTGTAAGTATCTCACCGCTGAAACCTGGACACACTTAGTGCGACATTAAAGCTAAGCCACACTATTACTGTGCATTACATTTTTACATTGTTACGCATTGAGATGTGTGCGTTTAATTTTTTTCAAACAGAGCAAAAACTGGAAGAACCTGGGCTCTAAAATGACAATTTCTTGCTTGTTTTGAAATTAAAATAAAAACATTGAGTTCAAGCAAATCATGAGACAATGTTTAGGTTTGACCTTTTCTCCCAGGGAATCCTTGCACGTTTTAATTGTGGCCTAATTCTTCCTCAGATGGAGACCTTGGTGCCTACGCTAATGCGAAAAAGTGTCTAATGAAGCAAAAAGAACGAATGATGGCAGCTCAGGCCCAAAGTGCTTAAAAACTGTCCTTCCTGTTCAGTGTATGAATTGTAAAATAAAGTTTATGTGAGTAAAATGTGTTTGTGTGTTTTTTTTTTATCCCTGCTTCCCACCCATATTTGTTTATCCAACATTAAAGTCAACTGGCTGCTAACTTGACCAGTAAAAAAATCTGAGCAGTTCAGCTGATTTCCTGAACTATTATTTCTGCTTGGGTTTGTTTTCTCGTGGATGTGTTTTTGTCATTTACTAAAGTATTGTCCTTAAATAAGTTCATTCACGTACAAAATATCTATCTTCATTGCTGAGATTCAAATATATATTTATATTTTTTTAAAAATCTGAAAAATACTGTGTTACACTGTATTATTTTACACCAAAAATAATCTAAAAATGGTTCATCTGCAATCCAGTTGATCTACCAGTAACTCAAAACAAGTGGATCAAATCAGCTGAACAACTTGGGTTGGAATCTGGCAAATGAATAAAATGCCTTTTGTTCTGGGTTTTCCCCAGGAACAGTACAGAACTAAATCTAGGAACCTGGACTTAAACCCATTTATAAATATATACTTATTGCATGGGTTCTTAAAATGAAGATGTGCCAGTTTTTTAGGTCACTTAATGAAATACCCACATTTAAGTGTTTATTTAAAAAAAAACTCCTTAAAGTGAACTAATGATGCATTAAGATTATAGCCTAAAGTGATCTTTAATCACTTGGTAGAAAGTCTTTTGGGTTCTTATACATGTTTAGCATAGGTATTTCTCACCTTTCAGGGCTTAACATTTTATAGATACTAGGTATGTTTAAATCACAGGTTTGCTCAAAAACTACATGCATGTTCAAAAATACATAAACATTAGCTTCTCAAAAATTGCCACTTTTCAGTAAGAGCTCCTGAACAACACCTGGCCATGAAATGCATCAATAAATCCCAACTTATTAAAACAGGTTAAACACAGAATTTGTAACACTATGTTGCCGCCTCCAAGCAGATTCTTTAATCTTAAGATGAAATAAGTAAAAAGTACAAAGACAGCAGCAGCACTACTCTTATTTTTCAGATTGCAAAAGAAACTTGCGCATGAAACAAAACTCATAACACATTAAGTGGTATCTCAGAACGTTTATTCAACGATCTTCTGTACAAAACATTTAGGAGGTAGGAGCTGGCACAGTCTGGCCCCGCTGCAAAGACACCCTGGTGTGAGTCTTAGCCAGATGGTCGGTGAACTCCTGAAAAACAAACAAAACAAAAAAAAAGATTTTTCCAAAACTGTACCACATACAACTTTTAAAAAAATGAAATAAAATGTAAAAAATATCCATTGCACTGACCTGGTATGGAGACTTTGTGAAAACTGTTTCCTTCCACAGATCAGGGGTCAGATAGCTGTAGGTCTTTGAGATGGCATCAAAGGTGGCCTTAGCTGTAAAAGATGAAGGTAATTAGTGGATGACGCACAAAACAAACACATAAAGTTGTTCAACACAGTAGCTTGGGAACAGAGAAGACGTATAGTATTCGTTTCTTTTCCTTGCTGACTATAACGACAGCAACACCACTGCAGAGGTGAAGCTGAGCAGAGCAAAGAAGAAAAACTCAAAGACTCATTTGTTCTGCATTAAACTCCGAAAACCTAAAGAGGAAGCTTACCAAAGTTGCCGAGCGTGGCAGTGCAGCCCCTGGCAGAGGTGTAGCAGTCATCAATACCAGCCATCATGAGCAGCTTCTTGGGCACAGGCGCCGACACAATTCCAGTACCGCGGGGAGCCGGGATGAGACGCACCAGAACCGAGCCACAGCGGCCCGTCACCTTGCAGGGCACGGTGTGGGGTTTGCCGATCTTGTTACCCCAGTAACCTCTCCTGACTGGAACGATTGACAGCTTGGCCAGGATGATGGCTCCACGGATAGCAGTGGCTACCTCCTTGGAGCACTTCACTCCCAGACCAACATGGCCGTTGTAGTCGCCAATGGCAACAAAGGCCTGTAAATAAGGACGGACAAAATTAGAGGGCAACTATTCAACAAAACGAGTCGCAAGACACTCAGATCTGACGTTTACCTTGAACCTTGTGCGCTGACCAGCCCTGGTCTGCTTTTGGACAGGCATGATCTTCAGGACCTCGTCTTTCAGACCAGAACCCAGGAAGAAGTCAATGATCTCAGACTCCTACAAACAGGAACAACATCTCATCATCGCGTAATAATAATATTTTTAAAAAGCTGATATTTTTAGCTTTCCCAAATGTGTTTTAGTACAAATATGTTACTACCAAAAAGAGGAAGCTGGAGGAAAAGACAATAATGGAATAATAGATCTGAGATGCATTGGACAAACTGATAGATGTAAAGATGTAGATGGGAAACCTGGGTGGAAAGATGTAACTAATTTTGTCATGACACAAAAGCAACTGGTTGAACAAATGGAAAGTTGTAGAAAAGATGGAGAGGTAGACAGAAGGATGAGTTTAAAGTGACAGGGCTTGATAACTTTCTGAAATTGCATTCCAGATGTGCCATATGACCAAAAAAAAGTAATATTCACCGCATATTTTATATAAAATAGCTGATGCTCCTACCTTGATGGGCAGAGAGTAGAGATAGATCTCCTCCAGTGTCTTGATCTTCATGTCCTTAACAAGGCGGCCCAGCTTGGTGACGGGAACCCACTAAAAGGAAAGAGCATCACTGTTAATAAGTAACACTTCAAATCAACTGAGTTTAGCTTGATCCAAATAAAAATCCTACCTCCTTGTCTTCGGACTTGCCACCCCGAGCACCGCGGCCCCTTCCACGGCCCCTGCCGCGTCCACGGCCACGACCCCGGCCACCTGCGCCAAAGCCTCCGCGAAAACCTCCTCTACCACCGGCGTCGTCCGCCATTTGCTGTAAATGTTCAAATCAAAGCCAAACGTTGGATTATCTGCTATACCTGGATAAAATACAAGTTTAATCATCACTACAAGACACGAGCATCGCCGCCATATTTAGCGATTTTCTTTCATTTAAAAGAGTACATTTGGTTCCCATTTGCCTTTAAATATCCACAGATAAATAAGAATGGACGTCTATATGTTTGACTGGATGTTAAAATAATGTGTTTAAGTGAACGATGCACGAGATAATTAAAGATTTCAACACAAGAGCTGAAAAGTACATCCACTTACGTGATCAGTATTACAGGAAGAAGACCCATGAGAAGTTCCGCCGGGTTTTGTCTGGATCGTGTCATCGCGATGTTTCCGAGAGGAGAGAATCTGCTCTCTGCTGCCTCTATTGGTAGCTTTCGCAAATGTTATTTCTACCCCACTTAATATTACATATGTTTAAAAATAGATATTTTACAAAGATACTATAATATTTCAAATGTAATAAAAAATACTATAATACATTAAGTGTTGTAGATATGTAATTTTTCCCTTTCCAATGCTCTGCTATGGTTTAAACAATTAAAAGAAAGAAAGAATAACACACACTATTGGGTCTATTATCCACCTTTGTTTTAGGAAACTTGAAATGGAAAATGTTTTAGGTATGTATTATGATTTGTAGTATTATTGTTATCACTATTCACAATGCTACTGATGCTACTATAATTTCTTACTATGCATACTTATTTTTTATGCTATTAATTCATTAGTCTTGCTGAAATTATTCTTCTTGTATTGCTTGGCTCATAAATACTGAAAATACTCATAATTCTAAATCTAAAAGTATTTGTTATAATTATCAACCGACCACTAATGGATTCATTCTCTATTCCTAATGCAATAAAATGCACAGACAATTTAATACTGAATAATTTATTAAAGAAATAATTAGGGCTACAGAACAAACAGGCCAAAGAATCACTCATTTTAAGCACATCACCTGAAGAAAACAAACACAAGAGCAATTTTCTCTCTTAACAGTTGCTGTTGGTTGAAGTCCCACTGGAACTGCCGCTGCTCTCTCCAAGGTCCACTTCCTCTTCCACCTCATGTAGGTCATCCATTACCTCCAGGCTCTCACATATTAACCCTATTTGCCTCTTCATGTGGGCCATGGTGCTTTGCATCCTTTTCATCTTCCTATGCAGGGCCGTGGCGATGGCCCTGTGGTTCTTCTGCCTGGCCTCGTACTCCTGCCTCAGCTGTTTGTAGCAGTTGTGCTGAGTCTGGGTGCTGTGAGTGAGTATTGTCCCACAGCCCATGTGGCAGGGCTGCCGCCAGTGCTCACAGTGGCGCGCGTGGGTGTCCATGTCCCTGCGCAGGAGCTGCGCCCTGCAGCCCTGGTACGGGCAGGGGATGAGCTCGTACAGGCAGGTCATGCTGTGACAGTACTGCTCTGAGAGGGAAAAGGTCTCTGCACAGCCACGGATCTCGTTTTTACACTGCGACAGAGATACACACACAGATCTTTTTTTTTTTTTTTAACAATTACATAATTTAAATTAGGCACACAATATTTGGCAGAGTAACTTAGGAAACAAAGGAATTAACTCATATTGAATTAATGTCAACAAATGTGAAATAAGCATTAATTACATTCCCAACATCAAGTTTGTTTGAGTAGTCAGTCATATAGGGTATAGGGCAAATAAACCCTACAAAATAATCTTAAGCTAATAAGATATTGAAGTGAAATGTCTAATAAAGGATATGACAGTCCACAAACACGCTTAAACTGGTTTGAATTTCCTACCTTTACTTTCAAGCGTCCAATCGATTTGCTCAGCTTGAACATGACAAAGATCAGGCTTGGGTTTACCGGCTTCCTGCAGCAGGGGCAGGTCTCCTGTCTGCACAAGATAAATATCAGCTTGTCGTTGCTTCTCCACTTGAGCAATAAATGAAAGTTCATATTTCAAAACTGATTAGATGTAAAGTGTCGTAGACCTTTTCAGCCACTGTAAGATGCATTTCTTGCAGAAGATATGGTGGCATGCGCTTCTTACTGGACATCTGAGGACGCCCTGACAAATGGTGCAGATCAAATCGTAGTCTGGAGGGTCTACAAACAGCTCCACGTCGTAGCCCCCACTCTGTGCAGAAACGTCTGGGTCGGCCTAGTGCAGTGTCAAATCTTTATTATAGCATAGATTTTGCTGAACAACATTCGGTTATGGAGTAAAAGCAACACAGGAAAACTGAAACAACTGAGAACAATCAGAAATGAAGCAACGTGTTCTCTCTAACATCATGTCCCCACAGCTCCCTACAACAGCTCTTTGGTATAAAGGAAGGGACAACAAAACAGAATTGTTCTGGAAAGTCATATGACCAATCACATGATTACAAAAAAATAAACACTATACAGAGCAATTTTCTTCCCTTTTCGTCATTAACTAATTCCTATTATTTTAACATCATGTTTAGCTTAAGTTTTTAATTAATTCAAATATGAACTGTAATAATAAAGAAGCATTTGCTTTGTTAGTTGGAGCAAAATACAAATCTCTCCTTTCTCAGAGATTTTACCATTGTCTATGTTTCTAATTTTTTAAATATAATTTGTTTATGGTATCCAAAATAAATAAATGTATAAATAAAATACAACTCAAGCAAATAAACCGGTGTTTACTTACCATGATAACTCCTCGTCCCTTATGGTGTTTCCATTCTCGGCGCTGCTTTACTCCATATTATCGATCTCTCACATGTCACACACAGACACACACCCTTGTTATCAATACAACACACACATGAACATTCCTGACAGAACATGAAGAAGAGAGTGCGCCCGGAAAAATGGAGACTTTAGTTTTTACTGTAGGCAGCGTCCTTTCCCTGCTGTTCTAGCATCAAAGTCAACTTTCCGTATCTAACGGGGACTTTTAAAACCTGCCTATTGTTGTGACTGAGCCCATATAAAATATTTTAAATCTGTCTACAGTAATCTTAGTAACTCTGTTTACTCAGTATAAAAAAAACATTTCAGAGGTAGGACTGGGATGTTTTTTTTTTCTAGCAAAGGTAACAGGTTGGCACGACAATGAAGCCGCCATATTGGAGAGGGACACCTGAGATCACATATTAAGTCTTTCAACACCCCATCTTCAGTAAACCTCTGGATGAGAGAGGGGTTCATCGTGCATGTTATTCAACTTGCTGAAGTGGCATATTTTTAAACAAAAAGTTTTTCTTATTATTATTTTTTATTTCATTAATGCATATATTTATTGATAATAATGTATTCTCATTTACAAATCAATGCCACTGATAGCTTATCTGACATGGAACATCATCAATGTTTCTCTTGTGAAAATAACATATTTAAATAGTTTATCAAGATTTTAAAACTATATCATTGCGGGGTCAACACTGCAACCACTTATTTTCCGTGGTTTCCTGCTTAACTTTCAAGTGTATACGTTATTTTATTTTCTACAACAGAAACATCAAGCATTTCCATGTAAACCTCCTCCACAAACGTGGAGGACGAGTTAGCGTACGTACCTTCTAACAGGACTGTACGTAGTGTTTTACGTGCTGAACTTTTGACCAATCACAGCTCCGCTCACTCAGATGGCGTACAACGCGTGCGACACGGGCAACAACATGCGGGACGGATTGTGGTGGCTGTAGTCAACGTGTGAAATGAGAAACCGGTGATTTATATCGTGTTTGTTTATTAAAAATATTCTGCTTTTGGAGGTTCCGGTTATCATTATGGCGAACACAAACCTGCAGTTCAAAACGAAGTAAGTTCATCTTGTGTCGCTCTTACCTGAAGACAGCTAGCCCGACCGAAAGTGTATGATAGAAAGCTGTAACCTTTCATTGATGGATTTCCGTCTTAATGTCATTTCAGTTACGCTGTTTCCAGCAAAATTGAGCCGTTTTACAAAGGAGGGAAAGTACAGGTGAGCTCTGAGAAGTTTGTCTAAGCTGAGCTGTGTGTGGTTGGAGGGTGAGTTGTGCTCTAAATGTGAAATTGTCTATGTGTATTTTTTCCCAGATCAGCAAAGATGAGAAGTACATTTTCTGCACATGTGGATCCCGTGTCAATGTTTTGGAGATCAGCACTGGCAAGATCGTCCACTGTGTGGAACATGTGAGTTCATATCGACTATGAAGCATAAATATAACAATAAAGTAGTTTGACTTGGTCACATTCAAGCTCAAATTGAAATAAAAAAATCTCAGCTGAAATTTTTTTTATCAGTCACTTCTGCTAAATATTGAATCTGTTATGAACTATTTTTGGCAACTTAATTTTTCCCAGACATTTTCCCTTGTGCTTCTTTGTCACAAACACAAAGTCTTGTATGTAATCGTCTGCTTTTTGTTCATGTAAATAAACTAGGTGTAGATGCACGCAGTGATAAAAATCATTTTGTGTTTTTTTTTTTTTTCTTCTTTCCTAACTTTGTCCAAATATGCCCCGCAGGATGATCAAGAGGATATCACATCATTTGCAGTGAGCTGTGATGATGAGGTCGGTAGGGAATACTTCCCCTAAGCATCATGGCGTATCAACAGATCAGGTTTTAAAACAAAAACACGTTTCTTTTGTGTCCAGCTACTGGTGACAGCCAGCAGAGCTATGCTGCTGAAGCAGTGGGACTGGAGGCAGGGTACCTGCACTCGCTCCTGGAAGGCTATTCATACCATCCCTGTGGCCAGCATGACCTTTGACCCCAGCTCCACCCTACTTGCCACAGGTCAGCAATGCCATGATTTGAACACAAATCACCTGATCTCTGCTACATCATCATCATCAAAATAAAATAAAAAAAAAAAAAAAACATTTGTGTTTGTCCTGCAGGTGGTTGTGATGCTACCATAAAAGTTTGGGATGTGGTTAAGCAGTACTGCACTCACAATCTCAAAGGATCATCTGGTGTAGTACAGTAAGTGTCTGTTACTACGAACGAGGTCCAAGAATGAGGATAAAACAGACAATTTCATGTGTCATCATACCCTTACATCACTTCTGCAAAAGTGTTGCTATTGCCTTGATCTTTTTGTCACAAAACAGCCCCGAACGTCAGTTCATTAAGACTTTATACGGTAAGATGAACACAAAATGGTGCAAAATTGTGAAACGTTAAAAAAAAAAATCATCATCATTTTCTAATAAAGCGGCAAGTCCTTTAAAGTCTTTCTACTGGCTTGACTCATTTAGAGACTGAAAGTTGACCCATTCCTCTTTATAAAGCAGCTCAGATCGGATGGAGTGCCTCTGTGAACATACATCTTCAAGTCTTGCTGGAGATTTTCAACTGGGATTTAGGTTTTGGCCATTCTAACACATATTTGTAACTAAACCTTTGCACCTCTTGTTGGATATCTGAGGTAGTCATCCTGCAGTTCATCTCTGCTTAATAATTTTCTTGCTCGTTCTGTTAGTTTAGGTGGATCTGCATGTCTTGGGTATTATGTGATTGTAATATGACAAAATATGAAAAAAAAATCTGAGGGGTATGAATAGTTTTGCAACACCCTGTGAAGCTTAAACATCATCCAGTCACACAGAATCATGACTTTAATTAGAAAAACAAAACGTTGCGCTTTCGTCTGTGTGTTTGTGCAGCTTGGTCCAGTTCCACCCCGACATCAGCCGACTGCAGCTGTTCTCCTCGTCTGTGGACTGCGGCGTTCGGCTGTGGGACCTGCGCTCCAGCCAGTGTGTGTGCGTCCTGGAGAGCCACTACAGCGCCGTCACCTCTCTGAGCTTCAGCAGAGACGGTCACACCATGGTCAGGTAGGGAGGAATCGGCCAGCGCCTACGCAGTTTGTTTTTAATTACCCGACTGCTTTTCGGATGCAGCTCTGATTCGTCTTGATGTTTTCCTTGTAGTTCTGGGAGGGACAAAATCTGCACTGTCTGGGACCTCAAATCTCGCCAGGCTAAAAGAACCGTTCCTGTTTACGAGGTAAGATGTGAGAAGGCATTCCCATTTTTTTTTTCTGTTTCAGTAAAAATAAACTTAGTGTTTGTTTTTCCCTCCAGGCTGTTGAGGGAGTCGTGCTGCTGCCTGAGAAGACGGACTTATCTCAGATTGGAGTCAAAAGCAAAAGCTTGCATTTCGTCACTGCTGGAAGCAAAGGTTTGATCCACAGCTGTCTTTAAATAAATTTTTTATATCTCTATGCCTCACCTTTACTCTCAACTTTCCCTGCAGGTGTGCTGAGAGTGTGGGAGGCAAGCACTGCTCGCTGTGTTTATACCCAGAGCCTTCCCTCGACCCTCACGCCGTCCTCTGAGGAAGACAAAGAGGACGACAACCCTCGCAGTCTGACGTATCTTTTCCACCTGCCTGCCTCCTCCAGACTGGCCACGGTCACTGCAGAGCACAACATACTCTTCTACCAGCTGCCCAGTCTCACCACACAGCAGCAAGTCAGTACTGGGACTTACTTATCATTGACTGATTACATGCATGACTCATGTTGCATGTGCTGTCTTGTTTAGGAAGCCTGATCTATTATTCTACTATTGCTAAAAAAAACAAAACAATACAATAATAAAAGGAAGGTTATTTATAACAGAAATAATCTAGCTTGTTTAAAACACAATACTGGCACACATTTAATTAAGAATTTTATTAGAGTTGTTCATTGCTGTGGTTATGCTACAGTTCTAGTAACCTTTGACTTTATACCTTGAACAACATCTGTTTGGTTGAAACTTGGACACAGATGGGTATTGCAGCAGAAAAGTGACACCATTTTGGAATCGGCAACGCAGGCGGATGATAAACCTTAGAAATATTTACATAACGTTCTTAAAAGTGAAAACATTCACTTTAAATCTGTTCCACCGTTTCTCTGCAGAAGATGGCTCAAATCTTTAGTCCAGATGCTGGTTGATGATTAAAAGAAGCATAAAGTTTATTTGCAACCATCTGGAAAATTAACCCAAATATTGAAGTGGGTGTATATATGAATTTCCTTGTACATACTTGTGTTAATTCAAACTTGTGCACCAGATTCTGGTTTATAAAATTTATCGAAGTTGTATGTCGGATTATTTTATGATTTTTGCTGTATAAAGAAGCTAATAGCTGCTAGATGTTGCAGACATTGGCTATGTTGGAGTTCATGGAAACGTGTCCCTTTCTCGTAGTTTGTGGGTTACAACGACGAGGTGCTGGACGTGAAGTTCCTGGGTAAAGACGACACTCACATCGTGGTGGCCACTAACAGCAGTCAGCTGAAGGTCTTCCAGCTGCTCACCAACAGCTGCCAGATTCTCTACGGACACACAGGTGAGCGACCAGCAGAGGGCAGCATCTGTCCTTTAGCTGGATGAGAATCACATCCACCTGATTCACTGAGTTCTGTCACGATCTTTTGCTTTCTGGCTGTTTACCTCCAAAAACAAGCCAGTAAGTGCAGAAGTGTTCATATGAGCATTAACAGGGTTTTCTAACTTCCCTAATGAGATTATTTGTAAGTTTGTTTGGAGTCAACTTTTCTTATTTTTACGAGCATGCAGCTAACAAATAAAAAAAAACGCCAAACATTTGTCAGAATTTTAAATAATTTACTCTTTCTGCACAAAAGAAAAGCAATAAAATCTGTGTGTGTGTAGCGCCAGAATCTAAACAAATCAGGTCTGTAATAGTCAGGCTTATGACTTGCTGAGCAGGTTAGATGAAGATGTTTATCACTCACTGCTCGGTTTTATTTGCTTGTCTTCCTCAGATACTGTCCTCACTCTGGATGTGTTCAAAAAAGGCTCTCTGTTTGCAAGCTGCGCAAAGGTAAACACAAACCCTGACTTTGGTTAGTCATGTAGCCCATGCGCCTACAGATTTTTGGGAAGCCATATACATTTGCATGCTGTTTTGTGTGTGTGCGTGTGCGTGTGTGCGTAGGACCGGTCAGTGCGTGTCTGGCAGCTGGACAGTGACAGCGGTCAGGTCCGATGTGTAGCTCAGGGATCCAGCCACACTAATGCTGTCGGCTCCATCGGCTGCTCCAGGTAAAGCTGCTCTCTGCTGAGGTTTCTCGTCTCCCTTTACACACACACACACACACACACACATTGTGACAGCTGCTGATTAATCCAGCTGTTTGAGTGAATTTCCATTTTTGTTGGTGTCCAGGTTGAAATCGTCCTTCGTTGTGACCGGCAGCCAGGACTGCACCGTGAAGGTGTGGGATCTGCCAGCCGAGTTTTCCGGAGAAGAAATCCATCAGCTGAGCCCCCGCAGCACAGAGAAGGCACACGACAAGGTACAAGACAAAAAAAAACAAAAAAAAAAAAATTAAATCATGGTATTTTTATGGTCTGTTTATTGTATGGTGTTGTATATTTTTGGATATATTTTATGTCTTGTCTGAATTTATCCAGATGCAGAAAGAAAACAGAGAAATACTACTTTACCTTATGATTGATAAAAAAGTAAATAAAAGTAAAACTCAGTAAATCTCGTGAAATCTGAAAATCCAGAAACCAGTCTGGAAAATTAGAAAATCTTGAAATGGAAATTTGTCGGAATCCAAAATGTGAGATTCTGATACTCCATCTTTTTTTTTTTTTGCACATCTTTACCGAGGGTGCCAATATTATAATAATAGTGCAGTTTTTGTGTTTGTTTGTTTTTTTTTAAGAGTGATTGTTAATGTTTCACCATATCAGAAAGTTTTATATATTCATTAATTCTTTGGCCCTTTTATTCTCATCTTTAAAAAATAACGTCTTTGTCTGCGTCTTTGTATCTATGTTTATACGGGACATAGAGAGTCTTGTGTCATTGATTTAATGCATATTCCATCCAACATTTGACCTTAATTACATGTTAAATATTGAGGTTAAGGAAGAAGAAGCTGAGCAGCACCTTCTCTAGATCCACAAACAATTAAATGTTTGATATGTGTTTTTTTATTATTATTATTAATATCAGAAGGTGGATACAGATTTTATTTGTAGAACCAGATCTCGCTCTGTACCCAAAGCAGGCTACAATCCCAAGTCCAGATGTCTGTCGTCATGGAAACTGGTTCATGCTCAGAAGGATCATTTTTGGAGTTTTGCTCACTCCTGGGTTTGTCTCCCATCAGTCTGATACCGTAAAGAAAAAATTCCACATCTCACGGTTTTTCCCGCTACACACACACACACACACACACACACACACACACACACACACACTTTCTGGCATGAGACGAACAAAAGAACAATCAGAGTATTATCTGTGCCAGGTTACCTAACTCTCCTTTTGCTGAGTTGCATTCCTTTTAGCACATTGTGAAAATGTCAAGCCCTATTACCTTGGAAGCGACTCTTGTTTGCACAAATGATAAGAATCTATTTCAGTCAGGAGGAGAAACTTTGAAGCACATCCCCATTTTTTTCACATTTTAATCTTCGGGGCGCTGAACTTTTTTTTTTTTTTTTTGATTCCGTTCCAGCTGATTCCTGTTGTTTTCTTCTTCATTGTTTCTGCAGGACGTAAACAGTGTTTCAGTGTCTCCCAACGACAAACTGCTGGCCTCCGGCTCGCAGGACCGCACAGCCAAACTCTGGTCTCTGTCGGGGGATGGAAACCTGGGACTCCTGGGTGTGTTTCGGGGCCACCGGCGGGGCATTTGGAGTGTGTGTTTCTCTCCCGTGGACCAGATCCTGGCTTCTTCCTCTGCAGACGGCACCACCAAGCTGTGGGGCCTGCAGGACTTCAGCTGCCTCAAGGTGGGACAACGTCAGGGCATCTCACATGTCTGTCATGAAGCATGTTTCGTTTTAAAGCACGATAACTGAGAACTGCTCTTCAAATTACTTCCTGTTAAGACATTTGAGGGCCATGACGCGTCGGTCCTGAAAGTGATCTTTGTGAGCCGTGGCACCCAGCTGCTGACCAGGTATCGACTTCCCTCTGTTCACAATTATTATTGAGTCCTTTTACGAGATCGGCGTCTGACTGCATTGTGGTATCCGTAAAGAATGATTGTGTAAAAAAATAAATAAATAAAGGCCAGCAACACAGAATTTTGCAGAAATATTTAATACTTCTTGAACTTTTTCACATTTCTCTCCAACTTTATTGGGATTTTATGTGACGGATCAGAACAAAATGTAGTGTATAATATCTAACGGAAGAAATCTGGTTTTTAAACATCTGAAAAGTGTGGCTTGCATTTGTATTCAGCCCCAATAACATGACAAAAAGCAGAATTGATATTTAAGTATGCATACTAAGCAGTGAGATTTTCGCTAAAGCTTTTTTTAAAGATACTTTTTTATCTTGTCTTCAACACACACAGCTGCATAAAAACCTTTCTTGATTGAATTTTTCTCCCCTCAGCGGCTCAGACGGTTTAGTGAAGCTGTGGACCATAAAGACCAATGAGTGCGTGAAGACATTGGACGCCCACCAGGACAAAGTGTGGGGTCTCCACGGCAGCCGTAAGGACGACAAGATGGTCACCGGCTCAGCAGACTCAAACATCACAGTGTGGCTGGTGAGTTCAGAGGTCACTGATGGTCAAAAAAGCAGGTCAGAGTGGATTAGGTTCACTAATATACCATATAGTTCTTACTCTCTATAAAACTACTGATTTTCATGCTGGTGTCATTATTTGCATCATTAGGATGTGACTAAAGTGGAGCTGGCAGAGGAACAAGCCAAACAAGAGGAGCAGATACTGAAGTAAGACTTGGACAACAACTTGTTTTTATTTTGTGTCACAGATCAAGCTGCTTTAATTTGGTTTTCGTCCGCCTCTTCTTACTTTAACCAAAACTGCAGACATTCACATTTCCATCGATGTGAAGGACTGCACGATAGCAGGAAAGCTTTATTTGTGATACTATTGTCGTATACTGTAATAGTTTAAATTATGATTAACCCAAAGTTTCCTAAATCTATCAAAAAAATGTTATTGAAAAACAGAATTTGAACGAATGACATTTGTAAATAATCTTATAAAATATCGCGTCCAAATCGTCCTTTGCCTTTACTCTAATACACATATTAATATTGTGATGGAGATTGTGGTATGGTATATTTTACAACGTGAATCTAAATTAAAATATCATCAAAGGACCGATTTATTTCAGAAACTCAGTTCAAAAGGGAAAATCTGGCACATTGATTGATTTCAACTATTTATTTCTGCTCACGTTGATAATTATGGCTTAAGTTAAAGTTTACAAAACCCAAAATTCAGGCTTTTATTCGCCCCATTGTGTTTAAAGGCAGCAGGAGTTGTCCAACCTGTTGCACGAGAAGAAATACCTGAAGGCCCTGGGTCTCGCCATCTCGCTGGACCAGCCTCACACGGTGCTCACTGTCATCAAAGGTAATCAGGTTGACCTTAACTTGTCTTTTCAACCTTCATTCTGTTTTCCTCCTACGCTAAGTAAACACATAAACAGGCTTTGTTGTATTTGCACTGCGCTGCGTTTATTTTCCGTCTGTCATGAATGGCTTCCCGCTGACTCACTCGTTCATTGAAGCATAAAGGGGATAAACTCTTTCCTAACAATGGCTGTTATTTTGCAAAAGTACCCGAGAATTTGAACAGGAAGTGAAGAAACGTGTTTATGACTTATTGTTCAGTTTTCTGAATGTTGACAGGAGGCAAACCTGCTGCAGAAATCTCCACAGACTATCCTTCTATGAACGGCTTTAAAAAAAAAAAAAATCATGTGTATATTCATCTGATAAAATAAGAAGCCAGTGCGTTTTCTGTGTGCAAAATATTCAGTTTGTTTTAAACCCGGCTGCTAATTGAAGTCTTGCTGTGTTGCTTTTAGCTATTCGTCAGGCGGAGGACGGCAGCGATCTGTTGGAGTCGACGCTGCTGCGGCTGCGAGCAGATCAAAAAGGTAACGAACAAACAAACAAATCTGTGTTGGATTGTTGGAAGGTTCGGAAACAAGACCATAAGTGCAGCTTGATTTATTTGGAATCAATTAATGTCTTAAATATGCTCATTTTCTAATAATAAACAGACACCTAAAACGTTTTTTTTTTTTCCCACCATCTAATGTTTCTGGTTGCTGCCCCACTCAGAGTCGCTCCTGCGCTACTGTGTCGTGTGGAACACCAACGCCAGGAACTGCCTGGACGCCCAGGCGGTCCTCCAGGTGCTGCTGACCCACCTGCCGCCCGAGGAGCTGCTGCAGTTCCAGGGGGCCCGGACGCACCTGGAGGGCCTCATCCCGTACACAGGTCAGCAGGCGGCAAAATGGATACAAAGTGTTACATCTAGAGTGAAACACTGGCACTGCAAGCAGCCTGGTATTTAGTGTGTTTAAATATGTAGGAACAGAAAGCAGTTAAAAATGCACAGATTGGGTTTTTCTTAGAGGTGAAAATTGTCTGAGTTCTTAATTTTGATCTGTTTAATGAACATAAAAACATAAAGTTTAGGTATGCAGCATTTTAGCTCCCAATAGCCCAACAGAGACAATCAAGGAAAGATCTGGAAATTTAAATTTAATGGCAGGTGTGCAGGTAGAAAACCAGACAAAGGGCAGCATGAACTTTATTAGTGGAAAGCTTGACCCTAGTTATTCATTCTCCTTCCTGTTGAAATCATAATAATAAAACAGCCTTTAGCGTAGTTGAAAGTATTTTGTTGTATTTTAATCAGGTACTAGGCATATTGACACCTTAATTTGGTCCTTATGTGTATTATATCTACTAAACAGGTTGTTTATTCATCTTCTTCTTCCCACAGAGAGACACATGGAGAGGATCGGCCGTCTGCAGCAGGCGTCCATGTTTCTCAACTACATGTGGCAGAAAATGCGAGTAGCTGGAGCCTCATCTGGGTGAGCTGTTTCACTCCTCTGTTTGAAATCCTTCTGTACTGACTGCTGGCTTATGTAGAGCTTTGCAAAACTTTACTTACTGATGCGTACGTGCAGCTTGCCTCCTACATGAATTACGACACAGACTCTGTGCCAGTGTTTCCTCTTCACGGGGACCAAGGATTCCTAGCTGAGCTGCATTTTTGCAAAGCCATAAATACCTAGCCGAAGGTTTCCCAGTCTGAACTTGCTGGCAGGAAATACTGCAAGTGATTCTGCAAACTAGATCTTTAATCAATTTTATTCCATCTCGTCTAGTATGGAGCAGGACGAAGACATGGACACCACTCCTCTCGCGCAGACGCAGCCCTCGTTTTTCCTCGATAAAGAAAACGCAAGAGGCGGCACCGATGAGAGGGAAGACCGAGGCGACGACGGGGATAGAGAGCAAGAAGAAGAGTCCGGTTCTGAGGTGAAAGATGAAGAGGAGGCCGAAGAAATCAGCGCCTCGAAGAAAGCCTCCGCTAACGACGCACGGGAGAAAAAGGGGGAAACCAACGGGCGCCGCCAGTCAGAGAGCGAGGAGAGCTCAGAGGAGGAAGAGGAGGACGATCATGTAGTGCAAGTGATGCGAAATCTCCCGATTTCATCCGCTCCCCGACTCCAAGCTTTAAGTTAACAGGATCAATGAGTTCGCCTCTAGAAGGAAACCTCCCGAGGTTTAACTCTGCAGATCATTAACTGACTGACTGACTGCGGCTGTCAGGGAAACAAAGGGGGAATTGATGCGAAGCAGATAACAGGTTTCACTGCAACTATTTCTGTGCTGCCTAAGCTCCTAATCAGTTCCTCTATGCAGGTTTTAGACGGGAAACAAAACGACCAAATCATCCTGATTTCATTTCATGTAACATCAAGGAGGCCTTGGAGAGGAAGAACTGGTTGCATAAGCGTCTAGGCCGTGTGCCAGGGTGATTTTTTTAAAGCCTATTGTAATTAGAAGGTATGCAACAGTGCATAGCGCCTGTTTACAGGATTGTAAACATGCAGTTTCCTTATGTAACAGTCAAAGGAACAGTCAAACATATTTCTAATGTAGTGGCTCATATGTTTATAAATAAATCTCTTTTATGTGCCTATTTTGTAAAGGTTTTGAACTGATAATTGACTTTTTTTTTTACCCATTATTTGTCTGATTGTTAAGCAGGAGACTTGTTTTTTTTTTTGTTGTTGTTTTTTTGCAAAATCTAACATTAGTCAGGCTTCAATTAAAAAAAACAACCAAAAAGCAGTTTTCTGCCTTGAAGTAAAATTATGAGAATTTAGAGAATAAATTGTGATCAACCAATGAAGAAACCACAAAAACAAATCCTGCAGACAACCAACTGTTTTTTTTAGCTAGATAAAAACTAAAGAGTTGTTGTCTAACAGGATGTTGTTGCTGTTCGTTTTTTGAAGCCTCCAGCATTTCAAAGGATGTCAGTTTTACCCGTCAGAAATGTCTGAAGGAAGCTTTGGGGAAGAAGCAGAAATTCCTATTTAAGTCTAAATTCATCTCTGGGAAACAAAGTCCAGACTCCTCAAGCTCTATCTGTGCAACCAAAGTACTTTGCATAAGTTTTCATACCCCTCTAACGTTTGTCACATTTTGTAACATTAGTGTTGCGTATTTCAGAGCGGCATCGGGTTCTGGGATTACTGTCCTTGGCAACTGAGGCGGAGGTTCACCTTATATCCAGAACACAACTAAAAACATACAGTCGAAGGGTTAATATGGTCCAGTCAAAGTCCAGACCTTAATTAAAAGAGATTGAAAACTGATGTTTACAGAACCTCTTTAAGTTAATCCAGCCTACTTCACAAAGAACAATGGACAAAAATGAGTCTGCATGTTCAAATCTGGTAGAGAAATAAAGTATAAAAAGGAGACTCTTCTCACTGTGATGTTTTCACATGTGAAGACTCCATGTTTTGTACATTTTCTTTCAGGTATGACACAAAAGCATTCAGTATTAAACCCACAAGATCATTTTATTCATTTTCATCTCTACAGTTAACTGAATGCAATGCGTACAGATATCAGATAGGGGGGGGATTATCCGGTATGAGAGTTGATACAAAACTTAAAGCACCTAGTCATTCAGACGAAATACATCCAGTTGTTGGTTACTTGTTTATTTTATATATATTAATCAAAGTATTGATTGATACATAAGTGGAAGGATATATCTGTTTGGTTTTTTTGTTTTATGTTCCAAGGCCGTCAAGAAACCAGTGTGCACCGTTAATGCAGAAGAGCTTTAACTTTCATCGACCCGTCACCTCAGTCGAAGTCGGTGACAGGTTGCTTTTAGTCGCGTTCTTACGGGTGACTGAGGAACAGCGGGTGAGAATCTCCTGGGCCCGAGGTCTCGGGGGAACCTTGGGGGGCTGGGGCCCCTTGTAGAGGTTGGGGTCGGAGACGCTGGGCAGCAGAGTTCCCTCAGGGTGGCTCGTTGGGCTGAGGCAGTTGGACGCCGTGGGCTGTGGCGTGCGGCAGAATCGCAGCTGTTGGTCGTTGGCGCCGTAGCTCAGGTTGAGGGATGAGCCGGCGGACATGGAGAGGGTGTCGTCGTCGCTGAAGCTGTCGCTTTCAAAGCTGTCCACCGACTCTGCTCTGAGGATCCGTCCGCTCTCCTCCTGCTCTTCGTCACTCTCCACCAGGATGACCGGAAGAGGGGATTGCACTGGAGATGTTGGGGAGGTGAGGTGGCTGTTTGCTGGAGCAGGGAGGCTCACTGCAGGCTGAGCGTAAGGCTCCTCGGACAACCGGTTCAGAGACTGAGACCTGTGGATGCTTTCTGTTGGGATGATGGGCCTGGAGTTAGGATGCTGGGGCAGGTCGCCATAGGAATGCCAGTGGTGTAAGATGGAGGAGGCGGGCTGGAGAGAAGAGGAGTTTTGGACATTATACTGAGACAACATCTGAACCCGAGGGTATATGTAGGGCTGCAGGTTCAGAGACGGGACGTAGCCCACTTTTCCTTTGTGTCTGTCAAAAGTCAGAGAAGATAAAAGAGGACATACAGATGTAACTATAACAGAACTGAGCTAACACCAGTCAGAAAAACAAAACATACTACAAGCAAGTTTATACAAAACGTTTAAAGCTAGCGTGCATATACATAAAACCCCCATTTGTCTGATGCCCCTGAATAAAAACTAGTGCACCCAAATTGCCTTCAGAGGTCAATATTTTGTGGAACCACCTTTCCGGCCAATTACAACTGCACATCTTTTAGCTCTGGACTTTGACTGGGCCTTACTGTCACACAATTATGCATTGACCATTTCATTTTAAGGCTGTCTGTTGCCCAGGTTGCACAGGATTTATCCCTGGATTGCTATGAATTCATCTCATTCCTTCTTTTCATCAACTCTTGAGCAATTTTCCTGTCCTCTCTGATGCAAAGCGTCCACACACGACGAGACAGCCGCCAACATGTTGCACAACGGGGGGGTTTTTTTTAAAGTGATACGCAGCGTTTTGCTTACAGGCCCAAAACTAAAACTGTTTGAGATGTCCGAAGCTTTGGATATTGTTTCATAACCTAAACATTCTTTAAACCTGATACAAGTTTATCCCTGACCTGTGAGGTGTGTTTGTTGATCTTCCCAATGCTTTATGTACACTGATGTACTCTGACAAACTTCAAATGCTCCCATAGAGCAATCACAAACATTATACATCCCATATAACAGTAGAAGGATTCAATGTTACCTTATGAGCCACCAGCCATTATCCGGGTTCTGCATGACCTCCACCACTTCACCGATGTTCACGCTTACTTCATCCTCTATTTTGGAATTGTAGCTCCTGACAACTGTGTAAAGCATCCCTGTGGGAGGCATAAAGAGCTTTAGGAATAATCACCTCCAACTCATCAACTAATGTTGTCAGGATGTTGGTTTCTGTGCGTGTACCTCTCGATGGTGTACCGTGCACTTCCTCTTCGTCCTCCTCGTCGTCTAAGTTCTCCAGGTAGGGTGCAGGAAACCAGGCCATCCTCTTCTCCTCGTTCTCTACGAGCCACCACCCTGCACACGCATTCACGGGATCCCCCGATTGGATTGGGAATGTTCTAAGCATTGCTCGAGTTGTGCTTTGCTCACCTCCTTTGTCTTTGATGAGAACGTCAAGCGTCTCATTCACAGCTACTTTGAAAGGTTTGTTTTTGGTGTCTTTGGTCTCGTATGGGGCTATACATCTGTAGGTCTCTGTGACGAACGGCTGGGTCACATTGCCGCTGCTGTCCTGTCTCCCGTAGCTCCGGATCTCGTCCTCGGAGGGCATGATGATGATGCTAAGGTGAATACACAAAGCTATTTTTGTATTTTTCTTCTGCAGACGTCGAGTTTGTTGCGCAATCAGAAAGCAAAGCTTTTAAGTTGCCTTTTCATCTGGAAATGGGAATTACGCAACGCGTACTTGTGAACTTCTCTAATCAGATCTAATTACAGTAACTCTCCTTGTCATGTGCTGTAGTACACACAAAAACACTGAAGGTGAAATTTTTCGACCGTGTTATCTTCCCTTCAAATCAAATCAAGATATCCCGTCTGTACTTATCAGATCCAGCCACAAGCGCTTTTCCTGAACCTTTGAAATGACATTGTTTTTATGATGGCACCAAAATGATCTTTTTTGTCTAAATGCCTATGAGTAAATATGAAAGATCTCTGGTAGGAGTGATCTCATTTTGATAACTGGGGGAAGTTCAAAAATCTTCAAAACAATGAAAATTTAGTTGCAATTTTAACAAACAAAAAAGGCTTTTGTTTCTTCTTTAAATGTGTGACAGTGACCTCACAATGCGAAAAGTTCACATGACTTGATTTAATATGAGACGGATTTATGGACATTGACATGGTGTCTCATAGCAAGAACTGAGACAGGATGCACAAACCATGTGAAAATGACACATTTCTGTTGTAATTAAGCCCTGATAACGAATTAATAGAAGTAGCAATATTTTCCTTTACTTGATTTTTTTAAAAAGGTTTTCCTATTCTTCTCGTCTCATTGCATGCATCCAACTGCAGCAGAAGAAACTCCTACCTGTTTTTGGTGAACTCTGGTTTTAGCTCGTTCTCATTTGGTTGCAAGAACTTTGCCAGGTCAGCAGACTGTGAGACGTGTTGATCACAGCTCAGGAGTTCATTGCAGTATTTCTGCAAATACTTGAGGCGCACCAGTGATTTATTAGGCCCCTTGCCTTGGCTCTTCTGCTTCACTTTGTTGCCTGAACAACAAAAATATATACTTATTTAATTCCAACTGTATCCAGCTAGACATTTATTATTTATAGTTTAATCTCACCCACTTTGAAATTTAGGGAGGATTCTGTCAGATTTTTTCATTTTACTTCCAGAGGAAAACTTCTTCTTTAGCTGTTTCTATAAGAGAGAGAGAGAGAAGTGAAATAAGTCGTATAGCACAAGCTCAGGGACTAAATAGTGCAGTTTTTAATACTTACATGCATTTCTCTGAAATCTTCAAAGCTTCTGTAAACTACAATTTCATTCTGATCCGACCAAAGCACAGATGTTATGTACATCTGAAAGAAGATACGCCATATTCTTAAAGCAGAAAATTCCTCAACATTTATTTCCTACAGACAAAGACACCATCGCTCCTTACTTTGTTCTTCTCCTTGTGAAGGACTCCGGTTAGACGGATGCCGACTGGAAAACGCTCAGACCCCATGACAACTGGACGGCTGGACAGGAGATCGTGTGCACTAGCTGCCTCTCAGTCTCATTCAGGAATGTGCAGGAGGCCGACGTGCAGGTGAATTTATATTTCCTCCGCCACACACAGGCGTGGTTGGACCGCTCACGCAGTCTCAATCAATGATCGTCTGCATAAAGGGAATTCCTGCAGTGTTCCAAAGCCAGCATAGCTGACAATGAGAAATGTAAAGAAAAAGTCAGGTTGGCTTAGTGGGTTTGGAGGCATCACTGTATGAGAAAATATTTGGCTTTTGTTTACAGTTTTGCTCAGAACGCAGTTTATTTCTCTTAGAACTGAGTTGGATGAAACCAATAGTAGAAATAAATAAATAAACAATATAGAACATATATAACAATAGAAATAGTAATAAACACAGAACCACAGTAATTATTCTCCACACCCACATGTGCCCTTACAGGAAGAGAATGGCTGAAATCATTTCCTATGAGATAAACTCTCTAAAAATAGATTTTACTTTATGCCAGTTAGGATGATGAAGAGTTTTATTTTCCTGTTTGGCAGCTACATAAACTACACAAAATAGTTGTGCACAGTTCTTATGCAAAATAACCAGTTGTGTCCCACATGTCTCTTGTGTCCTTTTAAATAAATGCATTTTAGAATGAATCACTGAGAAAATGAAGCCTGGATAAAAATATATTCCTCAGTATATGTAGGCAGTAAAATAAATCTCATTTTACTTTTATTGGCACTCGAAACAAATCCTAAAATAAAGTAGCATATCGAATGCAGTGATGTGATCATCACATTTTAATATCAAAGGATAATTTGGTAAATACAAAATAGACTTTTCAAATTATTTAATTTACTAAGGATAAATAGCCATCCAGTCTAAGTTTTATTATGTACAAATTACTTTCCATATTATTTGATTAAATTAAGTCCCTGCTTCTGCTGTCCTCCAAAAAAGTAGAGCTGCCTCATGTTGGGAATTCAGCCTGAAAATTTAGGAATAAAATATTTCATATAGCTAGAATATTACAAACCAATGAATACGTCAAACGAATTCAGAGTATTATGATACCACAACATTCTGGTTCTAGAGCAGGAGCTTCAGACCAACTATGAAGGTATTCCTAGCGCGAAACTATTTGCGCCAAGTTCACACCCAACACTTTCCGATTCGTGAATAACGTAAACTTTGGTTGTTTCTTGATTGACTTTGTGGCTGCTGCCATCTAGCGGCAGAATTTCAGCACCTGAGAGTAAAACTGAATTTTATGAAAACATCCAGAATATATAATGGTTACATTATATAAAAAGCAGGTTTTATGTAAAGGTTCATGGATTTTAAGGAGATGGCATGGAAGAACATGGATGGCATGATTATAAGAACCATTTAGATGATGCCATCAGTGAAAAGGAGTATTGCTGTTACTCTTTACATATTGCAATTATTTTTTTAGGATTCATCCATTGGCTTTATTCCAGAAAATATTCAGAAGATAATAACCTGGGGCTCCCTACAAGAAGTAATGGGTCTATTTTTATCTTAGGAAACAGAAGGGCCAACATCTGTATAAAATAGTTTATTCAACTTCAACGTTCACAAAGCTCAACATTTTCGTCAAATTAGAAACACTCTCTTTGAGATACTCTCTTAAACATTTTGCTTGATTTCATTGCACAAGTGTGTTTTTTTTTACATGGTTAATAATAAATAAAATTAATTTAATAAGAAAAAAGTAACATTTTCTGATTGCGTTTATGCATTTCATTGCACTGCTTTGAAAGAAATTTTAACTTGCTTTAACCCAGCTGTAAAATTGTAAGCTACCAAGGCCAAACGCAATTTGGCTTTTACATCATCCCGGTTCAGGAAAACTTACAGGATCCCAACAAGACGATGAAGAGATATTTTCCAAACATTTGCACTAAATTATCCAGGAAAACTGTATCTTTAAAGAGAAAAGCTTTACAAGTGTAAGGCAACAGAATTTTGAAAAAATAAGATATTAGGTTTTTGTTCCTACTTGTCACTTCCTTACTACTTTCACCGGTTTTTTTGTTGTTGTTTTTTTTAAATAAACTCTAAAACTCTCAGAAGTCACCAAACGTTTTCTTGTCGTTACCTCCAAAACCTAGAAAACGCTGGGATTTCAGAAATATTTCATTTACTTGACAAATCATTAACACCTTGTAGTGTAAAATAAAGCAGCAGTCTGAATTATATTAAATTAAAACATTTAAGAGGCAAGGGAAAAACCTTTCCACTCAAGTTCTTTGGCTTGCATAGAAAACCGTGGGAAGAAACCACGATTATCGCCGACCCGTTCTGATCCAGCTGGTACCCGTTCAGCTGTTTCACTTCAACTAAACATTCTCTTATCAAAATCTTGCATAAAATAAACCCTCTCTGTTATAACCACCAAATAAATCCCTATGGGTAATTAAACATATTTTCTGTTAAATATAAGATTTTCATTGCTGAACAAAATTAGCCTTTTCCTTTGCAAACCTCCACTAAAAGTGCAACGTGTCTCCATAATCAAGAATCTATTGTGATCTATCGTGATGTTCAATAACACAGAGCGCAAAAAAAAACAAACAAAAAAAAAAAAAACACTTGATGGCAAAGAATAATAACAATAGTAAAAAAAGCCAAACAAGAAACAAATTGACTTTTTTTTTTTTTTCTCGTCAGCCGCTCAGTCTGGACTGTTCGTGCCTCATCGATCTTTTGTCCAGCTCTTCTTCAATCCGTGCTTTCCTATTTGCAAATCAGGAAACGAGCACCTGGCCACTTGTTAGCTTCCTCCCAGAGAGGAAAACTGGTTATCCATCGGTGTTGTGGCGTCATGTTCCAGTTAGCTCCAGGGCGGCACTAGCCGTCTCTTGACAAAGAGTTTCGTCATATCACCGAAATTCATAAATAGGCATACTATGCTCCTGAACATGATTCAGACTTAGTGATTGGTACCTGTAGAAATGAAATATAAAAACTCACATTTATAACTTTATCCCAAAAAAAAGAAAAAAGAAAATAATACTTTTTTTTTTGAGGGAATTTCACTTTCATTACCACTCTGAGCTCCTGTGGTAATAGTAGCCCTCAATGGTGGCTGTGGACTTCTGGAAGCAGATGTAGTAGAAGCCAGCGAAGGAGGCGCCGCTGATGTCTTTGATCGTGTGGTCTGGAACAAGAAACTGCTCCTGGAAGACCAACAGCAGATGAAGCCGAAGCATAGTTCGAACAATTTAGAGAAACGGTGACATAAAATCTGCTCACCTTCCACCTCATAAAGATGTAATCACTGTTTTCCAACGCCTTGTAGTCGAAGTTGTCCGAGTTAAAGGTTTTGCCATGCTTGTAAAAAGCCTGAAACTTCCCCTTTTAAGAGAACAGGAAATATGGGGATCAATAACAGGTTCAAATGCATTTTTTAAACCTATACTCTTTAAAAATGTATCATCTGAAACGTAAACGAGACTCCAAAATTCAGGTAAAACACGCCAAATACGAGTACAATAAAAGGCACAAAACAATTCTAATTATCTTTAGGTGAAGTACAATTTTGGTTCAAAAGAATGAAACTGTGGACCAACATTTCATTAGTAAGACCATGAGAGGTGATGCTGAAAACAAAAATAAACCTGGACAGACATACCCAGTGCTTTCTGTCCACATCCTCGTCTGCATCCCACTTCCGGGTTAAAAATGGCCGCCTGCGGCTGATTATTTCACCAACAAAGAATGTTGTGAGAGTGGGGAACTCCTACAAAATATAAGAGACAAGAAAAAATAAAGGTTCATATTGCTAATAAACTGCAGGGTTCAAACACATATTTTTCAGGTTAATAATCCAGACCCTTCTAAAATCATATTTGCATCTTTTTATTCAAACTTAAAGTATAAATAACAACAACAATGATAACAACAATAATAATAATAATAATAATAATAATAATAAACCCCAATAAATTTAAGGTAGATAGTTGAACAGAGGTCAAGCTTTACATATCTAGTCTGAAAAATCACAGACCGAAAGGAACGGATTAATGACTGTGCAGTAGAATAAGAAATAATATCAGTGAATATCTTTACAAGGTCTTTTGCTTTCGTTCTAAAGTTTATGTGCACATTTTGCACTGAAATATATTCATCTCTGGGACAATGTTTATTACCAATATGCCATCATGAAGACGATACACTGAACCTTCCAGCCTTCAAGTGAATGAAAAATGATCTTCTTCAGAAAGGAGAAATATTTGTTTTCATATAACAAACATTCAAATTTTACCATTATTCATTAACATAACTGCTCGTCTTCCACACACCAACCTTACTTTCTGACCTGTGAACCTTTTATTTAAGTTTATTTTATAGACACACATCGACATAGACTAACTGAACAGAAAAAACATACCCATGTTTGCGTCATAGTGCTTATAGCAACAGCTAATTCGCAGCACTTGTCCCTAAATGGGCTGTTAAACAGTACAACTTAAAACTAGTAAAAACTGAAGTAGTAATCATTTAGCAGAACATAGTGTTGACAACATATACACAGTCATGCATATAAAACTGTGAGACATGAAACATTAAGTATGGACACAGTTCTGTTTTTGACATAACCAGAGGTTGTTGTTTTTTTTTTTAACATACTAAAACTGGTTATGGACTTTAGATTGAGAGGAAGTGAGTTCCAAATTGCAGATCCTCTCACAGACAGAGAGCACTTTGAGCAAAGGTGGATCTACATGTTGCATAACTTAACACGTATCGGGCAGAAAATATCTCACTTTGACCAAACTCACCTTCTCTAGATTCAGCCTGTCTGTAGCAAGCATGAACCAGTTGGTGTTCAGCCCTTGGGCGCATAAAGGTCAGTCTTACTACACCTGACCTAGTTTGCATAGCTTACCTCAGTCAGGCCTTTGATCTTCAGGTATCCACACAAATATGAGTCGTCCATCGTCACATGCTGTCCAACGCAAACAGATTATGGTACATGATGTCTCAAGGGGTTGACATAAAAAGTGCGAATGCATGATGCAAAAATGACAGCATGAGGTACTGAAACAAAGACTTACCCTTTTAAACACAGAATCTAGTACACATTAAGTTATACATTTGAAAATATGCTCTCTTTCCTATTCAATAAGCACCTGCAGGTAGAATATTACAAACATTTTTGGATAGTCTGGTGCACAGAACGTAAACTTTTTAGACAGGAGTCAAACATTTATTTTTAGTCAACATTCAAAATACAAGAATTAAAGAAATGAAAAACATTAATCAAGATAAATTTAGGATAAAAACATAAATGCATATATAAATATATTTATCAAAGTACCTGCAGAACAACTTCGACATCATACGAGTTCCCTTTGCTCCTCTGATAACCCCGATACTGAGCGCCGCTGTAGAGCAGAGAGGTGGCCACCCCGGGCTGCTGGGTGTTGATAGGCGCAGGGGGAACAAGACAGGCCGAGGATGGACAGGCCGCGCCGGCTAGACAGTGGCACTCTGCTCGGACAGGCATGACGAGCGCTAAGGAAACACCGTCAGCAACCGTCATGAACGTCAACAAGGAGCACGCCACAACCGGAGACAAAAAACGGGACCGACAGAAGTTTTATCACCGTAAAAATAACAGTGAGGTTGCTCAAAAGTATCAGCTTTCATTAGACTGCCGGACAGAATAAATGTTGCGAGTCCTCCTATAATCGCTCAGCTTTCTTGTATTTTATTGGCTAAAAACCAAACGTCTGGTTGCAGGACGACTCTTATTGGATGATGTGCTAATACGCATTCTGGGAATTGTATTTTAGACGCCTTTTGATTCACAGTAGTTACAAAAAATTAATCTATAAACATTTTAAATCTCCTTACAGAGAAGAAGAGAGCGTGTCAGAATAAAGAGGATATAAATGAATACATAGATGAAAATCGCTTTGAACTATTAGGTTGTGTTGTGACTTCTTTTAAATATTTTTTTTTGCTAAATATAAAAAAAAGTCAAATTTTTTTTAAAGGACTAAAATAGGTTTTATTGAAAATTTGAGATTAGTAGTTTTTTGTTGTTTTGAAGAGCAATAATTTATCTACAGTAAATCTTGAATTTTTTTTCTTTTTATGGAACAACTGCACATTTCAATGTAGCTCAAGTGAAATGTTAAAAAAATTTTCTGTGACACACCAACAGCTTTTCAAAATAGAAAAAGTTCGGTCAGATTTGATCAGATACAATTTTAAAGTCTAGCAGCAGGTTCTCAGTTGAATTTAGCTCTGGGCTTTGACTGAGTCCTCCTAACATAAATATGCATTGATACGAACAATTCAAAATCATGATGTGATTCATTTTCTAATGTTCTCTGACTAACCTTCACAGAACTGGACTGCTACTGCAATTAAATTACACTCAGGTGGAAAGGTATAATTTTATTTAGTTGGATCAGAGTAGGCGCAGGGGGAACTTTGCGCCTACACGTAATACATGGAAAAGTAAATAGATGTATACATATTATTTGCTAAACATTGTAATAGTGTCGACGCTGTCAGTGAAATACAGCAAAAATTTCATTCCATCTCCTCCACGGGTTTCAACAAAAACTCATAATATCGGTAGATGTCTGAGATGCGCACACGGTTCCTCCTTTCCTCTTCTTCCTGAATCTGCAATAGTGCATAAAGATGGTGATTGCGGATGAGTTGTCTTTTCAGTTTAACATACACTTGTGTGTTTACTACAAAGTTATTTACTTCTTTGATGAGAGCTTCTTTCGAGTCATTAACTTGTGTATCCATTTGATTTTCTGTGTCACTGATGGTCTCCGAGGCCTCATCTTGACCGGGTGAATCATTGCCTGTAGACAACTACATGTAACGACATATTCAGTCACAGCAGCAATTTCTTTTTACATTTCAATAATAAGCACGTTTTGGACCACAATCATGGACATCTCTGGTAAACAAGTGAAAAAAACCTCAAAATGAATTTTCAACCATAACAGTTGTACAAAAACAAAGTCTCCGGAGGTACAATTGGTCCCTTTAAAATAAATCTAACTGAGGCAAATGATTCTAATTATACTTTACTTTTCAGGTTGATATGAGGTTTCACAAACTGCTAAGTAGTACTTAGTGACTATCTCTGTGTAGACACAGGACGCAGCTCCATTTTCTTAGCTGCGGGAAAGTGGGCAGTACACTTTGTGTGCTTTTAGTCAGATGAAAGGAGGATCAATATTTTCTGCAAAAAGCAATTTTAGGCTGAGCTGAATGTAAATCAAGGAATAAATATTTGCAATAAGAATCCCACTGTTAAGTAAGATCTAAGATCTATCATGCTGTGGGTCTGTTTCTCTTCCAAAGGTCAACCTAGTTAGAATGCAGAGCATCATGAACTCTTGAAATACCTAAAAAATAAAAAAATAAAAAAAGTAAAAATCTGGTGCCCTTTCAAAAGAGGTTGCACATGCTGCTCCTCAGACTCTTCTAGAACCAGCACTGACTCTTGTTGGTAGTCTGGCCATAGAAAAATTCCAGACAACCTAAAATTGGTAATATTGGGTCTTTTATCAGGATAATGCTAAAATATGAGGCCAGATCTAAATTACGTGGCCAAATAAACATAGAAATGGTTCTATGTTTCCTCCATGCCCCTCTCACTCTCCTGGTCTAAAAACTTGTAATCACTGTCCTCAACGTGAGTAGAATAATTGCTGCACTTTTGATTTGGTTAAACATCAATATTTTCTAAACGTAGCATAATTCACCTCTTGAGTAACAAAGAAAAAAAGTGTGTATTCACTGCAGATTATCACAAAAAGTTACCCACCATGTCTGAGATGAAGCTGTCTAGCAGCATGATGTTGTCCTAAAATAAAGAGAAACAACAGCACAGATGCAAGGGAAGGATTTCATAAAAAAAAAAAGAAAAACATGTATTAGATTATCAAGTGATAGAAAAAAATTCAGAAATAATCTCATGAAGACTTACATCCAGATTTTTGACAAACTCAAACTCCAGAGCCAAGAGATTTTTAAAAAACTTGGCGGTTTCATGTCTTAAGTCCAGGATTTTGAGACGGCACAGATCGGGGTCTTCTATTGCTCTTATATCTTTTAACCTCTAGAACATTTGAAACTTGTTAGACGACAATAATAATAATAAAAAAAGTCAATATATACAAATATATACAAAGATTTGCTGTAAATTTGTTCAACTTTATTAAGTTAGAGATATCTTTGCCTGCTCTACTTGCCGTTTCGTATTGCTCATGGAAGTCTGCAAGAATCTGTGACGCCCTCTGCTGGTAGTGAGCATCAGTTTCAATCTGGCCAGCGAAGAAAGAGTTCAGCTCTGTCTCCAGTTGTTTGTACTCGTCTGAGTCTGTAGGAAATATTTGTGAGCACAGCTCCGCAAGTTTGCTCTGAGACGTAAATGCAACGTTAAGAAATCTGAGGCATTTTGTTAGTTTCGATGAAACAACACATCAGCAAAGAAAACAGAGGATATATCTGTGCGGGAGGAGCTCCTGGGAGGATGTCTGGGCTCGCTGCCTCTACTTTGTTTGCTGACGTAACTGGCACAGCACTGTCCACAACCGCATCCTGTTATAGGAAAGAGCTTAAATCAGACAAGGTAATACAAGAAATAAAATGTGCAAGTTTGCAAAGGCTGCCTTTGAAAATATGATTATTATCATACTTTGTCTATTTTTTCCTGAGCTTGCTGTGACTCAAGCAACTTCTTAAGCTCAAACTTGTACTTGATGGCAGCCTCCTCTCGCTGTAATTGCACAAGACAGAAAGGTCTCACTTACAGTGGGAAGCATCAATATGGGACCACGCACCTGGATAAACTGATGCTTTAAATAGAAACGCTATGCAAAACTGATGTAGAAAAGAGACAAATCCAAAAAGATGCGCATGAATATAGACTTACCATCTGTGGGGTAATTAAAATGTTGTCTAAGAGGATCACATTTGGAATAAAGGCAGCAACATAAAGCGACTGATCGTCCTTCTCAGTGAAGGGATTTCCACCGATGGAGAGTTTGAACAGCTTTTTAAATCTCATGAGGTAGTGCACCTTTAATTAAATAAGATGAAGATGAATAAACAAGATGTACACAAAGTCGTGCAGTGCAAGCATTCCGCAATCTTACACAGTATTCGTTTGGATAAAGAAAATAATCTTACACATTCCTTGTCTTCGATTTGGTTTTTTGAAATGAAGAAGTGAGTAAGGTTCTCAAGTGTATCCATGTTCTTTATGACAGAGATGTTGTTGAAGGCCAAATTCAGCAACTCAAGCTTCCGCAGGGAGTCCAAGCCCCCAATGTTCTCGATCTTGTTAAATGACAGATCTGCAAACACATTTGGAAGAAACATCAACAACGTGTGAGCGCGCAGAGCCTTGTGAAAGCCATCATAAACCTTAACAAGTTAAACTCGCAACTTTGAATATATTTTATTTGGGTTTTTCTTTTTCACTGCTTATCACAGACTAACACAAAGCAGTGCATGGTTGTGAAATGAAAGGAAAAAGAATATACGAGTAAACATAATAGTGAAGTGCCCAAAACACTAGCAGCTGTACTGAGCAAAAATAATGTACTGTAAAGTACTGACTTAAACGACATAAAATAAATTTGGATTTTTATTTGGGGAAAAACATTTATAGCTTCGCAACCTTCACATTTTTATCATGTTTCTTAATTGTGTTGATATATAAAACCCCCATAAAATACAATTAATGTATACGACTGCAACATGACCAAATGTAAAAAAAAAAAAGTTTAACAGGTATGAATACTTTTAAAAGGCCTAAATTTTTGTTTTGTTGTTGCTGTTTATCCAACACACCATTATAACAGACTAAACATAAATGAAAAAATTGTCTCTTACTAAGCCAGGTCAGATTAGTCAGACGGTCCAGGCCCCAGATCTTCTGTATGACATTGTTATTAAGATCCAACCTTGTCAGAGATGTAAAATCATGTATGAAATCCATTTTAACCATGTCTGGAAACAACAACAATCTGAATCAGTTCACAAAAAAAAAAAAAAATTAGACCGAAAACGTTTGAAAAGGTAGTTTTTCGTGTGTTTGTTTTATCCTTTATACTTTTGAATTCCAGGTGTAAACGGATGTGTTCTCTGTGATCGAGACAGCCAAGATTGTAATTGTGCAGAGCGTATTTTTCTTTTGAAGTGTGTTGCCCGAGTAACATCTCCTGCAAGGAATACTCATCATCCGTCCAGCTAGCTTCAGAATCCATGTTTTAGCAGTTTTCACTCTGTTGAAGGCAACAAGGTAAGTCAGAGATTGTTCTAAACTAAAACTTTGGACCAGTTGAAAAATCTTACGTTTACTATAACCCTAATTTTAACTACCCAAATGTGTAACGTTCCTACTTACCAATGAAAGCGAAAAATAAACGAACTCTTCGTATCAATGTACAGTCTACAAAAACAGCCAAAACATTTGTGTCCCGTTGTTTCGTTTGTTTATACCCTGTTACTTAGCAACAGTTTAACGCCAAAAGTAAATTCATCGAACAAATAATTATTTTAATGTGATGAAATAAATAAAAAAAAAAGCAAAATAAAACTCAACAGTAAAGTTGACTGTGTACCTTTATGTTAAATCTCTAAAAAAAAAAAAAAAAAAGGGCTGGCGTGTAACGGTCTTTCCTCAATCAACAGGTTGATTTTCAGATGCGTTCAAATGCATTCACGAGCCGTTAAAATGCAAACTTATTTTATTTTAATATATTAAAATATAATGAAAACTCTTAAATATCTCTTATGCTGAAGCTTATCTTGCGTATTGTTTGATTCGTTAGATACTTTTGAGAAATTCGGGACTACGTAGATTTCCCCCTCCCACCCCCAATATATTTACAATGGACACCATTTCAGCCAATCAAATTCAGGGCTTATGTCAGTTCATCCAATAGGATTCAGGAGTGGGCGGGGCTTACCCGTGCAGCAGCCTCTGGGCCTCAGCCTCCGTCATTTCCAAAGCGGATCGTTTGTTGTCAAAATGGAGTTTCTACTTGGAAATCCTTACAGCACGCCTGTGGGCCAGTGTATAGGTAGGTGAAGCTGCGAAGGTGTTTATTAGAGATGTGTTGTCTTGTTGATACACCGAGATATTTAGAATTCACTCTTACGTTGGGAGAATAGAGCGAGCTTTGCTGGCATCTTCCTAGCCAACGTCATCCCCTCGGAATGAGCTCTCTGCTAACGTTAGCCAGAAAATCTGAGTAACTTCTCTTTACTCTCTTTTCTCGTTCTGGTAAATCCCCCTTTATCTGTGAGAGCAGAGACTTGCAGGTTCTAAGGAAGATAAATCACTGAGATTTCGTGACAAGTGATGATATTTGACTGTTTAGATGGCTTGCCGAGATTGACCACAGTGTTTGGTCACTGTCGCTTTTAACGCAAAACATCCAGACCGTCTAATAATGTGTTACTTATTGCAGAGCTGAAGCAGAGAAGGAAGCAGTTTGGTGTACCACACCCCATGTTTGTGCAGTTTTAAATCACACAGGTTCTAGGCCAGTTAATTGTTTTGATTGATCATAAAAGAAAACATGTAGGAAGATGAAACAGGTGCAAATAATTATATTCGCTTATTTATTTCAGTAATGTGATTACAATGGTGGAACTAATGTGAGTTATTTTTCTACACGCAGATTATATTTCAAGTATTTATTTCTGGCAGGAGTGATGAATGTAGCTTATAACAAATCAAAACCCTACATTAAGTTTCTTTAAAAATAACAATAGTACACCAAACAAATATTAAACGATTTGTCCAGTTCTTAAAGCACAAATCAGACTCCTGTCACCTGCAGAAATACTCAGATGACCTGGAAACGTCAGGTGTGTCATAGATGGACGAAAAGCTGAGTAAACAAAACAAAGGAGATAATTATAGATTTCAAAAGAAACTTGCATAAGACAAATGCTATTTCCATCACGGGAGAAGAAGTGGAAGTGGTTGAGGAATATAAATGCGCAACAGTAAAGCCATCTATAAAAAGGGACAGAGCCGACTGTAATCTTGAGGAAGCTTAGGTCCGTCAGTGTTTGCATTGAGATGCTCCATATCTTCTATCGGTCTGTTTGTGGAGAGTGTATTCTCTTCTGCCATCATCATCATCATCATCAAAGTCAGGGACTTGCAGGTCTGAACAACCTGATGAAGAACCACTGGAGATTAGAAAGATTCTTCCTAAAATTAATAAAATTACAGACAACAACCCTGAGCATCCTCTTCACAGAGGTGTCTTCAGTTGGAGGCTTCGTCACAACTGCTGTAATACAGACTGCTACAGGAGATCCTTCCTGCCCACAGCCATCAGTATCTACAATAACTCTTTAAAGAGCCTGGGATAGTATAAGTTACGACAACGTTTAATTTTCCTTTTGTATCAGTAATGTATTCTTCAATTAGAATTTTTAAATCTAATCAAATGTACTCCGCTGCATATGCACACAGCACTTGATCAGCGCTCCTCTTGCATTGATTTTTACCATAAATATAATACATCGCATTTGGATCTTGTGTCATCGACTTGCACACACACACACAAAAAAAACCACAAAATCGTTTTATACATAAAATTTTGAGACGTATGCCATATTTAGCGCTTTTCGTCAATACTTTGCTGCATCACAAAATATATTTTGCTAGAAAGATCACTCAGATTTCATGACGAGGACCCATGATCATTAAATCTGACCTATTTCCACAGTAGTGTCAAGAAAGCTCAGGTTGTTTAAGCTTTGGCTGGTCTGCATTGTTGGATTATATGTTTTGCGACATCCTGTTGGCAACACTCCATAGATTCTCTAGGCCAGATTTATGGTCATTCCAGCATAACAACAGTCGTTAAAGCAGGCATTTTTTAATTTAATCAAATCTGCTACATTTCTGGAAGAAGGACAAAGCATTGCCACTCCTATATATATATATATATATATATATATATATATATATATATATATATTAATAAATATGTTGTGGAACTATGTTACATGTCCAACATTCTAATTTCTAAAACAGTCAGACAAATCTGGAGATTTATAGAACTGAGAAATTTGAGAACATTTTTTTTTTTTTTTAAACTAGCTTTGGGTTATTGGTTATTTGTGGTGCTATTATCAGCAAAAAGAATTAACCTTAGAAAACATCTTAAAAAGTTTCATAATAACTTTTTTTTTTTACTCATTGTTTGGTAATTTAATGAACGTAAATAAAAAAGGACGATCATTATTTTGTGCTTTACAGTTGCCGTCGTCCCTCTGCTTCGTGCAGTTGTTCACATGGTGTTGCACATCTTGAGTTTCACCATTTCACAGAGCTGTCTGCATCCCCAGACAGACGGCAGATGGGTTGCTGCACCCTGTGCGGCTCTGCAGGGGACAGACAACCGATCATTTAGCCCAAAGATGGTACAAGAGGACAGATGCATGTCGGGTCTTTTTTTTTTTTTTTTTTAATTATTCTTATTTTTTTATGTTTTGTGGGATTTGCTGAACAACTGGTATTGCTGGCTAGGACAGCAAAGATGAAACATTTGAACAAAACGTGGACAAGGCAAGCAGTTGTAAGGAGAGATGGGCTGCAGAGGAACTTTGCAGCTTTGTTGGCGAGTACGTGGTACAGCTCGTCACCGTCGAGAGACACGTGATCAGCTGGCTTCAGTTTTGCTCTCAGTTACTAAGACCTGTGGGGGCTGGGAGGGTTTTGACACTAAACCAATGTGCTTTATTTCATTTACCAAAGCTGCCCTTGTTTAACACCATTGCGACTCTTCTCTCTTGTTTGTTCTTCCTCTTCGTTCCGTCTCGGCCACTCGTGCTCTGTCCCGCCCCGACTCCTCAATCCGTTAGAGGAGCTTAAAGGAAGAGTGTTGTGGTTAATTCCTCCAAACTCTACTTCTAGACGCTCGTAAGACGCAGAAGTTGGACGCAGCGTTCTAAGAGCTTTGGTTAATTTTTTCTACATGACTCCATCTTTTTTTGCAGATGCGATCGCTGACTCAACTTCACATGCGTGTTGCTGTCGGCCAATAAAAAAATTAAAAAAAAGGAGAGAGAGAGAGAGAGGCTGGGAGACGACACCGAATGCAAGCCAGCTTTAAAAAAAACGAAACAAAGACAAAGCTCATTTCTAATTGGAATAAATCATAGCCTAACTAATTACAATAAATAGTGACTAGTAATATGTCAGGCAGCTTGCTAAGATTCTGAACAGAAAAAAACACCACCACCCTGAGTTTCAGCTCATCACATTGTTCTCCTCATCATCCCCTACCTCTATCCAAAAGGTTTTTAAAAGAGAAGAGTGAGTGTGTGTGTGTGTGTGTGTGTGTGTGTGTGTTGACTTTTCACTTCAAAGGCAGGCGCTTTAAAGTATTTAAAGCCGGTGTGCAGTGTGTGAAAGTTAATCAGGACAAAAGGAGGACATTTCCAGCAGTAAGGACGGATAACAGATGATGTTTACACATGGCCTCTAAAAGAGGAACCTCAGAGCAATATAACTAATGTGATTTTTTTATTTTTTGTTTTTTATTTCGATGCCTCGTTCATTGTAATGTCTGTGTTTTGCCGATCTGTAACGGAGCTGGCAAACAAACAGACTCCATCAGCTTGTTTTCATTATTTTCTGCTAAATGTAATTCTATCACTCTATGTAGCTGTTTTTAAATGACAGTGTTTTCTTCAAATGTACTTGTTGGTTCATGAGTTGTGCACAAAATTACACAAGACTTTGGTCAGGAACTAACGTTCTTCCTGACCGGAAAGAATACCGTTTTGTTGTGAACATTTGCGTAACATTTCAACCCAGGCATTAGCAACCGCTCTGCTTGACCGCATTGATGAGGGCTTTGTGCTTCAATGTTCAACAATTTAAATGCATAAAAAAAATAACACTAGACTTTTGCAGCAACTTCTCATCTTATGTGGTCTGAACTACTTCCTGTAGCTTGATTTGCTATTAACTGCTCACTGGATTGGTTACAAAGTGTGACTTTTAGAGATGCATCAGTCAGGATTTTACTGATCAGTACCTTTGAGATGTTACCGGTTTTATTTAGATATGAGAATTATTCCCTTTTTTTCCCCCTCATCAGCCCGGATCAGTAACCACCAGGCGAAATGCTGAAAAATCCAAAATCCTTATGATTACATATGATTCAGTAGGATGAGCTGTTGTGGATGTGTCACTGAGAAAGGCACTTAACCCCAAGTTGTCTACTTATCTCTATATCTGTGTATTAATGTGTGTGTTTGTGGATGCAGCTAGGTGAAAAGCGCTTTGAGGGATTAGTGTATTTGTAGATAGTAATTACTTCCAGTCAGTGGATTTAAACCATCACTGTTCCTGTTAAGAATGCATTGATCCATGATTTCAGTAAGCACCTGATCAAATTTAGGGACATTAGCAGAAATGACGCAGAAGTGAACATATTTTTGTAATTCCTTAATAAGGTGTTGGATTTAACGGTGCAACATCTACCTCAGAACATTGGAGCAGATTTTTTTCCCCCTGAACTATTCGAGTCCTCAAGAGGAGAAATGTTACTGAATCGATAGGCACGACCTCAGAGATTCTGGAAATCAATGCCGGACAAGAAAAGTCTAATCCGTACATTTTTAGAATTCATATTTGCTTTTAAGGTATCATGTTTCTACTGAAATTATGGATTAATTAAAAAAAAATTCAATCAAAGACACTTTGAAAGGAAACATGTTCTGCTGATTCCCTTGTAGTTGCTTTGAGTTAAACAGAGAAGCAAAAGATCCTCCTGACTGTCAGCACGTTCGCTCCCAAACTCCCCTGTTTCCCCCCCACCTCCCAAGTACATCCTGCTGTGTTGTGTGAACAGACTTGCAAAAAGTGCTTTAATGCATTTAGTAAATAAAAACAATCTGTAGCTTCTTATTTATTTGACCTGATGATTGTTGGTCAAAGCACATTTGGCTAATTGGTTGGCTGGTGTCGCTGATCTTTAGGTTGTAAACTTAGGGGAGCCATAACACTTATTATATTGGTTAATATAATATTATATTATAAAATTAAAAAATTTTTATATGCTTTCATTTTTCATATATGCAGAAAGTCACTAGAAGTCTGGTTGACGTCTCTTGTGTTCTTCCTCCAGAGAGAGCCACAGACGGAGGCCTACAGAGTGAGGACTGGACTCTGAACATGGAGATCTGTGACATCATAAACGAGACAGACGAGGGGTGAGCGACTTTTGTTCGTTAACGGTGTTGTTATTGGTCTTGGGTTCTTATTGCTCTGTGGTCCAAAAACACTTAGACTCCCACGGCAGCTTGCGACAAAGCTTTCACCGTCTTATCGCAAGACGGACGGACGGGCGGGCGGGCGGAGCGAGTGACTGAAGCGAATAATGCACTGCCTACTGTTGTTTTGCCAGAAGTCGGCACACCAGACAAAAACTCCTTTTGTTTGTTGTTTTTCCTGTGTCACTGACTGAATGAATGAAAGATTTCAGATCCTCAGCCGGGCCCGGTTTGCAGTGAAGCATGAGGCTGGCAGATTTAGCAGATCGGTTCCAGTGCAGGCTCTCTCTCTCTCTCTCCTTCTCATTTTGCCACTCTCACTGCCAGCTTTCAACAAAAGCAGATCTGGAGAGAAAAAAAAAAGAACATTTTGTCTTCAAGATGTTCGGCAAAACTGTTAAACTCCAAAAAAAAAAAAAACAAACAAACAAAAAAAAGCTGAAGTTCGGGAGATTCTGAATATGTTTTGAGTAACCTTTGTTAGCTGTCATCCTAACACATGCTGTGTGTGCCTTTTGCACACAAAGCTTTTTTTAAAAGTGTGACAGCAGATGGCGTGCACTTGAACAAGATAAAACAAAACAGAGGCAACGCCCAAAAAACAAAAGAATCTGAAATATGTCCTCCGATTGCGCTCGTGTGCTTCGTGCACAAAAAAAGACGAAAATTCTGACTGTATTTTTTTTTGTCTACATCCATCTCTATCAGTTTCAGCAGCCTTGCTAAGTACCTGTTATGCGCTTATGAATGAGCTCATAAGAGCTTATTATGCCCCATCTTCATTGAAGGGATGGGCAGTATTAGGCAGGAAGCCAGCCTGAGCTCTTTATGCATGGGTAGCTTTGATCTTGCCTTTTGGGAGAGGCTTTCTGTCGTCATTCAGAAGGGGGGAAGACAGGCAGATGGTGTGACAGTTCTTCTCAGTCTCACTCAAATAGTTTCACTCGCAGACAGACCGGCATCTGTTATCGCGACCCCGAAAATCCTCCATTCCAGCGAAGTCCGAGGTGTTCTGCTCGCTCGCAGCGGGGGCACTCATCGACTCAACGCTGTTCTCCCTTCCAGGCCGAAAGACGCCATGCGGGCCCTGAAGAAGAGACTGAGCGGCAACAAGAACTACAGAGAGGTCATGCTGGCGCTGACGGTAGGTTGTTCGTACGTTCAGCTGGACGTGGCGATTCCGCATTGAGCTTTGAGCAGAGGAAGCTCGGATGTGTTGCAGAAAAACTTGAATGTGCACAAACACATTTGAATGAAAAAAAAAACATGAGAAAATGAGTTGGTCAGTTAGTTTTCCTGTTCAGTTAATGGACTGCAGAAATGAGTCTTCCTTCACTTCCTGTGGTATGCAGGAAGTTCAGCAGTATGTGAACTTTCCAAACTTTTTGCCTGGAAAAGTTTTCAATTTAGTATTTTCAACATCTAAGTGTGAAAAAAGATTGCATTCACAATCTCAAATGTTGTCCTTCCTTATGTCTTTTCATTATTTCTTCCCTGTGTTTTCACTTCCATTCTTAAAGGATTATTTTTGGCTCCAGTGACTTTTATTTGATAGTGTATTGACTGTTCTGCTTTTTGCTTTTTTGTGTTCCTTTCTTTCTTGTATCCTTCCTTATGTTGATCCTCCTTTTTGTTTTTCCTCCACTGTTTCCTTTTTTCCCTTCTGTGCCTCATATAAAAGCCTCTAGAATACTTTGGATGTCTGTAAAAAAAACACAGACCGTTACCATTTATGCCAAACGGCAGAACACCGAGCTTCTGCCAAACCAAACTTTGTTGCCTGTGCAAATTCCTCAACTTCCTCCTCCGTTGCTCTGCCTGTAACGTCTCTCTGCGTGACCGATTTTCTTTCTGCAGGTGTTGGAGACGTGTGTAAAGAACTGCGGTCACAGGTTTCACATCCACGTGGCCCACAGAGATTTCATTGACGGCGTCCTGGTCAAAATCATCTCCCCCAAAGCCAATCCTCCCACAATAGTGCAAGACAAAGTTCTTTCTCTCATACAAGTAATGGAGCTTTCTCTAATTTTTTTTCCCTGTGTGTTGTAACTATTTCTATAATGTTATAAGTGCATTGTTACTTTTTTCCTGCTTACAGCTGCCCTAATCAGCGTTGCTGTGGTACATAACAAACATTGCTTTGCTAAAAGTTTCATAGAACCTTTTTACATTTTGTTTTGCTCAACCTTTGCAAGGTAGCTCAAGCTCACTCGGATTTTAAGAAAAGGTTCTATGAACAATGGTTTTCAAGCCTTGCCAGATTGTTAATTGGATTTAGGTTTGGACTTTAACTGGGCCAGTGTACCTCTGGCTATGTGTTTAGGGTTGTCATCCTGCTGAAAGGCGAACCTGCTGCTTCAGCCTCACATCTTTTGCATCCTCTAGCGAGTTGTGTTTCCAGAACTACTCCGCATTTTGTTACGTCTTTTGAAGAAAACTGGAACATTTTAAAAAATGGGTATATTTTATTTTTTGTAAAAAAAAAAAAAAGAAGAAAACTCTGCATCTTTCTCTTTCACTTTTCAATTATGTGCTCCTTTGTGTTGATCTGTCGCTTCAAATTCGAAGCTCATTGAATTGCGTGGTTGCACCACAACAAAGTGTTGAAAAGTTCAAAGGTAGTTTCGCAAACTACCGCAGGTCAGGTGAGTCCCTTATGCTCCACTTGTAAGATGTTTCCAGTGTTGCTTTTTTTTACTACATGAGGTCACGTCAGCCAACAGATGGCGACCGTTTACTTATTTATCAGTGTTTGCAGAAGGAATGTTTACACAGTTAAATATTTATCGAGGAAGATGCTTTATTCACTCACCTTCATTTTCAGTGGAAAGAAAAAAAGAAGCTAAACATTTGCCTCATTCGTTTATTTATTTTTCCTAACAGTCCTGGGCCGATGCCTTCAGGAGCAGTCCTGACCTGACTGGCGTGGTTCACATTTATGAGGAGCTGAAGAGGAAAGGCGTTGAGTTTCCAATGGCCGACCTGGATGCTTTGTCTCCCATCCACACGCCGCAGAGGGCAGGAATACAAACTCCTTATGCATGTTCGTCAGCAGAGGTGCTTTTGCTCAGGTTTTCCCTCTCGAATCGCAGGGCACGCCTGAAGTGGACCCAGCGATGATGAAGTACCTCGCTCCTAACGCCTCGGCTGCTGTTAGCCCTAAACCCATTCAGCCCACTCCCACCGCCACGCAGGCCTCCAACATCCCCAGCCCCGTCACTGCCACCCCTGAACAGGTGATGACCCGCAGCTCCACAGCTGCGCTTTCAGCCGCGGAGTTTGTAATCGTGCAATGAGCAAAATGCGATTTGAAGACGTCGTCAGCAGGAACGGACTGGAAGCCCTTCATGGAGTTGCTGTGCTTTCAGATCGCCCGGCTGCGGAGCGAGCTGGACATCGTGAGAGGAAACATCAAAGTCATGTCAGAGATGCTTACGGAGCTGGTCCCCGGCCAGGAAGACGCTTCTGACCTAGAGCTGCTCCAGGTAACATTTGAACTGTGATGCTTCAAACTCTACTAATGTTCATATGTGAACAGTTTTATAATCTCAAAAACACATGGAGAATGAATTCTTTACCCTTGCCATTGAGTTACCAATTGGTAAGCTTCACTGGTTTGCGATCTTTGCTAAAACAAGATACATGTTAGCGTAGCATGTGGTGCATTTAGTTCAGTTCAGGCCCCTCAGATCAATCAGGGCTTTTCACCAGATCGGGTCAGGCTGCTTTCAAGGAAAAACTCTCTCCTCCTTTGAAGCCAAGGTTTTTCTCCCAGGCCACATGGAAATAGACTCGATTATCTAGTCAGGAACTGACCTTTGTGTAACTATGGCAACAAGTTAACAAGGAGAAACGCATTAAATGTCAGCAAGTTTGGGCTCCTGTGACAGAATCTGATAGCTTGAGCAGCTGCTAAGTGTTAGCAGTTACTTTAACTTAGTCGGAATTGGAAGGTGTGTGTTACTACAACCTTTCTTTACTTAAAAGTATTTCAAAATTAAACGTTTTCCTGTTGTCGCATCCAAAATGAGTTGTTATTAGCACTAAGCGTCCACCAGGGGGTGCAGTGTGCCAAGTTTTCACACCGTCAGCGGTTTAAAGAGGTGCGAGACTGAGGAATAGAGGTGAAATTCTCCAAACTGGCAATCGGCCAGCGTTACAGGGACCCGTGCAGAGTTTAATCTCCTCTGGCCAAATCCACTCAGGTATTTGTGTCAGCCCCACAGATCTGGCTTGCTGCTCGCAAGCTGCTGCCAGTTATGATCGTCATGTTAATATCTTTTGTGCTACGGAATCACATTGGATGAAGTTGAGCAAATATTCTCATCTCGGTTACGGATATTTGTTTGTAAAACCTCGGCGCAGTTCTGTTTTCACCATAACATGTTTTCTGTTTCTGGGTTGGCGGGGTTTTCTTTGTTGTTTTTTTTTTTTCCACGCCGCGCTGTGGGGTCCTCACAGCTCTTTTGTTTTCTGTGTCCCTTCCCCGCGCGCGTCAATCTGTCGGCGTGTCCCTCCCGCCCAGGAGCTGAACAGAACGTGCCGCGCCATGCAGCAGAGAGTGGTCGAGCTGATAAGTCGCGTGTCCAACGAGGAAGTGACCGAGGAGCTGCTGCACGTCAATGACGACCTCAACAACATATTCCTTCGATATGAGAGGTGCCCCTAATGCATGAATGTCACAGAACATGCTCTGATCGTTGAGCTCGTTCTTCTGAAGCATTTGTTGTTGATAAACGCCTCTGTCATATGGCGTTTGAATATGAAAGTGATTTTCCGTCGCTCACAGGTATGAGAGATACAGATCGGGCAGAGCTGCACAAAACAACGGGGTAAGTGTCGTCGAGAGAGACTGTGCTTGTGGGGGGAAAAGAAGCAGCACGTTTTTGACATTTAATTGAGACTTTGTTTCAAGCTTAATTTGTTTGTGTAATCGGAAGCAAATAGTCACTGATGTACCTCAAAAGATTTAGTTAAAGGCAGTTTTAGGAGACGTGGCTAAAACAAATTGAGATAATTGTGAGTCATTTCATAAACCAGGGTCACTTTGATTTACAGTAACGTCACACTTGTGTTGGTCCATCGCACTAAATCCTGCTGAATGAGAAACGTTCAAGTTGAAAGTGTACTTCTGGGAGGCGATGTACCTCTGTTCTTTTGCAAAGCCGATTCAAAAATATTGGCTGGAATGGTCAAACCCGGGTGTTGGTCTAATAGGAGACACTTCATATCAATCAATCTGTGAAAGAAAACTTCAGTATAAACCACAATTTTAGTTAATCTGCAAAACCGTTATCGGCTATTCCGTCATCTCAAACCTTGCGTATTCACGCTTATTTAAGTTTAAAGTTTCTGTTTTCCTGTCTGTCCTCTCAGATGTTAGCGGAGCCGACAGAAGACAACCTCATAGACCTGGGCCCGGGCTCCCCTGCCGTGGTTACACCCAGAGTTATGTCCAGCCCTTCGTCCAGCTCCGCCCAGAGAGCCACGGCCTCCCCGGCCCACAACCCTTCCACAGCCTACATATCTACTGCACTCGCTAGTCTTGGTAGGCGCAAAGCTATGATTAGTTTTCTAAAAGATCCAAAGAACAGGAAAAAGTTCTCCTGCTGGGAGGACTTTGAATGAGCATTAGTTCATATAATATAGTCAGTATAGCTAGAATCTTCTTCTTTCCATGTTTAGTTCCTGATTTAGATTTTTTTTTTTTTTTTTTTTAAGTGTGTTTTTATTTGGGACCTAATTATTTTTGTCAAAATCATCCAATCCTCCCCTCCTCGTCGCTTGTTCCAGATGTGGGTTCTGACAGTGTTAGCAGTACCCTCACGTCTCTGTCGGGCCACAAGGACGACTTTGACATGTTTGCCCAAACCAGGAGCAGCTCACTGGCGGAGCAGCGCAAAAAGTAAGTTTTAATATCGGTAAAGTCTTTATTTTGTGTTAAATTAGCAAATTCCTCCTTCCGTATGTTTTCTTGTGGACATTTCCATAGACGTCGGGTCGATACCAAGTGGCAATTATGCAGTTGTGGGTTGATCCCCCTCTGTTCTCATTATCGTCGTTCTCAAACCATGATCTTTTACATTCTGCCTCAAGCTTCTATGTTTGTTTGCTACACTTTCCCTCCCACTGTATTGTGGGGTTTCTTTAATTTATGATGTTTACCTTACACAATAACGGCACTAATACCAATTCCACAGAGGTTAGAGGTCCGATTCCCTGCTTCAGAATTAATCTAATCTGTGTTTTGTTCACTTTTCTGCTTCTGAATGGCCAGTGTTAACTTTAGTTTTCATTGGTTTGGTGCACAGTGTAAAATATGAAGACCCCCATGCCCTGGGAGGTTTGGCCTCTGCTTTGGACGTGAGGCAACAAAACACAAGTGGGGTGAGTACATCAAAGCGTCCACTTTGTGTCAGATTTACCATGTAAATCGTGGAGGGGGTGGGGGGGTATTTATATTAGGGTTAAGTCAAGATGTTTTTGCAAATCTGTCTGATTTTTGGGTCCCTACAGTTTATACTGTATTTTTTACAGTGTGTATTTTTTTCTATAATTATTTAACTGAAGCTGTTGGCTATATTTACAACACTAATTCCAGATGAAAGCAAGTGGACAAGTTTGGATTAAACCAGTGACATGTTTTAAGTTACAGTCATGTTCACTCTGGATCTTTTTCATCATTTAAAAGGACGGATTAAAAATGGATGATAGCAGTTGGTTCTCCCAGACTCTTCAACCCAGGAGTCTGAAACTACTTCCAAGATTTTCTGTCCTTTGTTCCTCAGCAAACGTTGGAGTTTTACGTGGAAGTTATCTCGTCGTGTGTTCCCAAATTCCGAGCAATTTTCATCAAGTAGTTTTTCCTTTTAAGATATTTCACTTTTTTTTATAGAATTCTAATTCTTTCCTCCCCCCACTTTATTTTTCTCATTTCCATCTTTACGGAATGATACATTTCTTTTTTTTTGTTCTTATTTTTTCGTTATTCCCTGTGAATGAAAGTCATCTCTTGCACTTTTGACTTCTCCTCTGTCTTCTTCCTCTGGACTGTGTGCTTTGCTGTGGCGGGGCCTTTCTTCTCTTGTGTAAGGTCTTATTCTGTTGTTGATTCAGCTGAGGGTAAAAGGGGATGATAACCCAGCAGATCAGGAGCTGCCCATAGACAGCTGGCTTATTACCCAAGGAATGGTGAGGACTCTTATCCACAGTGTGTCCTCCTAGCCCTCCCGTCCTGTTTACCAGCATCTACGCTAGCTTCATCCATCATCTTCATCAGCTGCTGTTTTGCCTCGCCTCACCACTGTGGTCTGAAATCCTTAACCAATTCCAATAACGGCGTTTAATCTCCTTGAGCGTTCACTTCCATCTTAAATGCAGATGTGTTCTAGTGGTGGGGGGAAAATTGTGATGAAATGTCAAACAACAATGTCAAACTTTATAACATGTATTTGAAGTGGATTAGTTGGGAGAAAATATTTAAGTTTTATGCATGTAAAGTTTTCATATGGTGTTTCTCTTTTAAAATATGGAAACATTATTCAAGATAACTAATTTTGCCCACCTCTATTATACTGTCTGTTTTTGTTTTTGACAGAGCACTAAACATTGTGTTCATTATCGGTGTTGAATTCTAACAATGCACCCAGTGGTTCTTATCAAGCTTTTATGTGCTCCATCGTCACTTAGCAGTCATGAACTAAAACAAAATGAGTGGACATACACTCATTTTACCTTACACGATAACCCCAATGCAGCAAAATCACACCGATTCAAATTTTGAATATGAATAATGTTGGGTCTAATGATGCTTGTTAATTTGAGCGCGATGCACTTGTACAGCGTTTTATCTAGTCCATTGAACTCCAGGACGCTTTACGCTACAGTCAGTTTTGGGAATTCAGCTTTGTCTCAGTATTTAACTCTAAAAAAAAAAAAAAAAAAAAGTATTTTTAATATGTAATATGCAGACAAATAAGTTGCTGGGAGGCAGCGGTCACTACAGGCGCGCTCCTAAATGAAATCCAGCTTTGGTCCCCATTCATCCTTGGGCCGGCCCTGACATTGGGGTGTATCTGTGCTAAAAGTGCAAGGACAAAGCAGACAGAGTTCTGTTGAATGGTCTATGTCAGGCTACACCGACCTGCCTCAAGGTCGTGCAGAAAATCAAACAGAGGTTTTTAGTCTTCATGCTCTCTCCAATATTTTGGAAAATAATTGAAAAGAAAGTTAATGCTACGGCGCTGATTGCTGTGTTGTGGGGAGTTTTATAAGATCTTGCACATTTCGCTTGTAAATAATCTCAATAAAACAACTAACATAGATACTTATAGCCTTATGAGTTTAATTCTTTTATTTTAATCTCACTTTATATACAAAATGTTGCATTTACTGACTTGTGTTGGGGACAGATGTGTTATTTTTCACTTCTCTGCAATTTTTCCTCTTTTCTCATAGATGCATGACTTTTTTTGTCTTTTGAAGGGCTTTTTTTTTTTTTTAGCCTCAAGCTGTGTTTTAATATGCTCCTCCTTTGCATAAACTATGCTCTCACAAAAAGAAAGAACTCCCCCGGCATTTTGTACTGTAAAACAGGGCCTCGGAATAAGGCTTTTGTAGACCTGTGATGATTTAATGAGATTGAGAACTTTGATTTTAATAATATTTCATAAGATCGGAATAATTTTAAAGGGGTTTATGAGGCTAATTTTGCTCTAATAAATACAAAGTAGTTTTAAATGTTCTGCTTTTACTCTGGTGAAAGGTTTTCCAACTTTTGTAGCACAGCTACAAGCTCCTCGTTCAGACACGAATGAGCCAAAATGCCATCCCCTCTGACATGGCTTCCATCGTCATCGCTGCTGCACGCCGTGCAGCACCGCTCGCGCTCCCCGCGCTCCGTGCCGTGAGCGTGCATGCTCCGTACGACCGTCCCGTCTCCCCGCTGTCCCCGTGCTCCCAGCTTTCCGCATCCAATCAATCTCTGATTAGCTAATGATGTGGAATAAGGACTGCGGCTGTGCGACATCAGTCATGGGCTGTTCAGCTATGCAAGCGCAGTGAAATCAATGAGAGCCGTATGCAAACTGGGAGATCCCGTTCTCACATGTAGGCTGGCTAATTAGCTGCTCATTATATTTAGAGAAGCTTTTTCTTGTCCTCCCCCACCCCCTTTTTTTTACTTTTTTATTTTTGTTTATTTTTTTTTATCCTTTCAGTCTGTGAGGTTTTGCTGATTCTTCTTGTTGTCTGTGTGTGTTGTATCTCTGTTTTATGTTTTTTGGGGTTTGCTTGTCTCTTATTTTTGTGGCTTTGGTGCGACCCTGTGGTTCGTCCATGGCTTTGTTCTTTAGATCCCCGTATCGCAGTCCTCTGTCATGGATGATATAGAGGAGTGGCTCTGTGCTGACGTGGTGAGACTTTTTTTTTTATGCATTGATTTTCTTTTCTTTTTTTTCCACCCCTCCTCTTTTCTTTTCATCATCTCTCTTTTTCCTTAGTAGCCTATTTTAGACATCCATTTTATGTTACTAATCATACTTTCCTTTAACTTCATGTTATTTATTTCATCTTTTTTTTTTTTTTTTCATTTTGAGCTTGTTTGTTCCACAAATGTTGAACTTACCACTGCGTTTGGGTCTGTCCTACTAAAGTTAACTGGTTGAATGTTGTTGAGGTCATGGAGGGGCTCAGGGAGGTTTCTTGGTGTGATGAGTTTGCATGAATATGAGCCACTTGGTGTGAACTTTACAATTTGACTCGTGGGACCTCCTGGTGTCTCACAAAGGTTTGTGTCTTTATAACTGCATTTTTTTCTTCTTTTGAATAGAAAGGAGATGCTGCTGAGGAGGGAGTGACCAGTGAAGGTACTTGAATGAATACATAACCATGCCACACTTTTCAGATTTTCAGAAACCCACGCAACAGCGTAACATCCCAGTAAAACACCATATGTTTATGGTTGTGTTGTGACAGGATGTGGAAAAGATCAGGAAGGTTAAAGCAAAACTTTGCATTTCCCAATCGCTCAAACATTGTGCAGATTTAGTAGGAGCTGTTCTTCCACTGATATCTGTGTCAGAGATGAATTGTTTTATTTATTTTTTTCGTTACAGAGTTTGATAAGTTCCTGGAGGAGCGAGCTAAGGCAGCGGACACTCTGCCGTCTCCCCCCGGAGCTAACCCTCCTCACCCCGCTCGTCCCCCCACCGGCTCCCACAAGAAGTCTGAGCGGACGGAGGACGCCCTCTTTGCCTTGTAGACTGTTTGCAGCGAACATTAGCTTCTCCAGCGGGGGAATCGGAAGGTCATCGCAAACAATTCCCCTCCAAAAGCAGCTCTTCTAGTTCCATTTTATTGCCGACTGAATGGAAGTGGTGTGCCGAGTGAGCTCTACTTCCTTGCTCCTCCTACGCTTAAACCCATTGAGGTCAATGGCGTTTACTGCACACTCTGCCGTCTTGAGTTTTACTATGAATGGATGTACAGGTCTGTTATCGTGGGATGTAAAACTTGCAGGCCCGCGGCTCATTTGCAGCAGTCCCACCAAATGAAGACAACCTAACTCGTCTCACGTGGCATAAGAATGTAGTATATTACTGCTAAGACGAACAGAAACTGCAGGCGTACAGTTAGAATATTATTTTACTACATTCAGCTAATTGCTAATTGCATTTGTTTTTCTAATGGTTTAAGCTATACAATGTACTACAGTGGTGGTTGTGGTTCATCGATTATGTCTTTAAATCAGCAAATGTTCCATTTAAGGATCCTTAATAGATAGAAATGCTGTGTCACCCTGCTTGCCAATAACACTGCAAAGCAAGAGGCTGATTTATTATTAAAAAGAAATATTCTGGAAAAACACAATAAACCACGCATTTCACGGCATACCTCTAGCCAAAAGGGAAATGTAATAGTAACGGCAACAAAAGGAAACTCATTAACGCATTTCAAAGCACTGAAGGGAAGAGAGTTGCCCATTGGCTATTTTGTAGATTCAAAAAAAATATATACAAACATGAAGCGGGAACAGCAACAAGCTACAAGCACCTTTTAGCCATTCCAAAGAATGTTAAGGCTTTAATGACCAACTAAGATTTTAATTTATACACAGAGAATGTATAAAACGTTGGGCATAAACTGTGGAGGTCAGTGCATGTTTTGGTGATTGATCGAAAAACATGTTTTTTTTTGTTGTTTTTTTTTTTTTTAATCAAGGGAAAAAACCATAACATCACAAGCAAAGTGATATTAAAATAGGCCAGATGTTTTTATACTCTGTACAGAGTATAAAAACATACTCTGTTTGTTCATAAATGGGTAGGGTGAATTTTTTGACATCTTTCTCACAATCTGAATATTGGGTTAATATGTATCTTACTATTAACTCTTCAAAAATTTTAGAAAAAATAAACTTTTACATAAGAAAAACGCTCCTCCGAATGTGCGTATGTGATGATTGAAGAATTACATGCCTCTCTGGACATGTACAAAAAGAGTCAAATTTCCTTTCCTTTTTTTTTTTGACAGAATTAAAATCCAGTATGAAATATTAAATTCAAGTATGAGCATTTTTGGAATGCTCATACTTGGAACTGAGCAGATTTCTTTTCATATACAACATGAACCATATGAACATATGTTGTCTCGTTTTCTCATATTACGACACCGTCCAAGCTTCAACTTGCACAAGCAAAACATATGCTTTAAATCGCAACATCACTGCAAATATATAACGTTGGGGTAAGGTTTTTAAATAATGGCATCACATGATTGTTTTCTGATGGGGAAGGGGGAAAGGTGGGACTATACCTTTTTAGGTGTTCAAGCAAAACATCCCTCATCGTCAGTTTATGTAAGATTAGTTGCCTGTATCAAGACATGGAGAAAGTGATTAATGTCATTTCATACTAAAAAAGTAAATCAATATAAATTAAAAATTTTCCCCATATATTGGCTACAAACGCACAAAAGTTTAGCTTAGTTTGTGTTTACAGTCACAAATACAGTCACAAACCGTATTTTTAGTTTGTGTTTTAATTGAACATTTTCTATTTTAAAAGCAAGCAAATATTAGAGAAAAACCTTTTTTTTTCTCTCTAATATTTCTAATAAGATCTAATTACCAAAACATGCATGGACAGTAGAGAGAATACACTTTTTTTTAAATGAATTATGATATCTGCACTTTGATGCAAAAACAAATGTTTTTTTTGTTTGTTTTTTTTTTTTTTCTTTTTTGTTTGTAAAGTTAATATTTTTTTAGGGATGGGAAAGAATCTTAAAAATGTCTTCACTTCGCACACTGCTTTTGTTTCTTCATCTCTCCAGTTTTTGTTTGGGTTCCTACCAGGATATCAAGTTTAAGTTTTGATAAAGCAGCAATATTAGGCATTCGCATAGGAAAACCTCCATTATTTTTATGATCAGTATGAACAGTGCTTGGCTTTAAAATTGCCTACATGACAGCGTATTGAAACTAGAATGATGCAAGCTTTAAAAATGTGCATTCTCACCGATAGGTCCCCGTACATTTAATGCTATAAAGTCTATAAACGTCAAAATACTCTCCTGATTTAATATTTAACATTTATTTTATATTTTATTATTATAGTTCATGTATCGTTCACAACATTGTTGGGTGCGGTGGGAGGCAGATGTTTATTCTAGCATGACATTTCTGCCTATGTTACAGATGTTTCCAACCACAGTTTAGCTTTGGTTTAGATGGAAATTATCAAGCCAATAAAAAAATCCCCCCCTATTTTAATTTTATTTAATTATTATAACGGTACCTGTTTTCCCCAATATAAACTGATATAAACGCCTAATAAATAACTAGAATCAATAGTTTTCATTCGGAACCTCTGATTATAGGGAAACAACTATGATTTGTTATTTTCACAAAGTTACTAAAGTCTCAATATTTTATTTTCTCCATAGTCCTTGTAATATTCAAATGTAACTTGGTTCAAATGTAGTATTGATCTTTACTTGGTATTAATGCTGTATCGTTACCACTGTTTTAATATGGTTGCCAGGTAACTGAGATATTAATTGTAGTCCTTTTGTTTTTTTGTTGTTTTTTTTGAAAACTCTTACTGTGCAGGTTGTTCAATGACGGATACCAAGAAAGTCGTCAGAGGTGATTTCAAATGAAACTTCTGCTATTTTCAGTATTTGTGTTTTACAAGTCTTTGGATCAGTAACAGTGTTTTCGTTACTTTTTTTTCGAAGATTGCAAAAATATTTTTCACAAATGTCTTAGCTGTCTATATTTGGATACAGTATGTCATTAACTGGATTAATGCACAATGTATGTACTCGAAGTTTGGACATCTCAGGTGTTCGACGTCTGTTTGGCTGTACCTTACTGTCTGCTGCCATTACTTACAATCAGATTTGTATTTGACTCTTTGCACGTGTGTGACTGCCCAATAAAAGCACTAGCAATGTGTGACCTCTACCTCATTAGTCTGTTTTTATTATTGGATATGGATACATTCTCCATTTAACTACTAGTCATGTAGGCAGTAACAAATTTTGTTCCCATGATGCTGTGCAAAAAACTGAATCAAACTTCATTTCTTTTGACTTGGTCTTAAAATCACTGGTTTTAAGAAGATAAATTTTAAAAGACTTCCAGAAAACGTTAAGGAATACTGTTTAAGAAAATTTTCAGACATTTCAGATACATCTTGTTCCCCAGAGGTACTATACAAGATGTGCAGTACATTACTGGTTTATTTTACATTTTAGAATAAAACCCAAATCTGTCATTTGTGTAAATAATTAGTTTTGTTTGTAAAATTAGCATGACATGCTCAATAACCCTCCCCAAAAATACAAGGTTATTACACTACACTGTCAATGTAGTGCTCCCTTAGGTCATTGACCTATTTCCATAGAATTTTAAAGATACTTATTTGTTTATAGAAGATATCTTGTTTTAATTGCAATCTTTTAGAATATATGTGCTTTTTGTTTTTTTAAGCATAACCTGTTTAATTTTTTGTTAAAAATCAAAAGTACTAAGACTTTAGTTTTTTGTTTTGCTGAACTATATCGTTTGAATCTATTTTTATTAAAGTTATTTTTATGTTGGGATTTAAATTGTTTGTTTGTAAGTTTCAATAAATAAGTTACATCTACAATTTTAGTTTTTTGTTTTCACAAAAGTACCTTCGTTTTATTTTAGTGTTGCTACTTCCACTCCTGCACGACAGCAGCACATGATGTAATCGCTCAGATTCAGAGCTGTGACGTCGAATCACCCCACTCCGATTCTCAGCTTCTCATTGGACAATTTCGCTGGTTCTACAGGAGGAGGTGCTGATTCCGGTCAGACAAACTTAACTACCGGCAGCTCCCTCCCACACGGGATTTTGATTGGTTGTTTCGCGGCAGTCCCATAATAAACAAATGCACGCTGCTGCCTTCAATATTAAGAATTTGTTATCGTAATTTAAGATGGAGTAAACATTACTGAATTGAATATTAGAATTCATATCAGTACGTAGCACAGTTATGGTTTTGTTGGCGTTTTCAGTTATTCCTTGTCATTGGATTAATAATTAATGAGCTATAGTAATGTGTCGTATTTATCACAAATTAATAACCATAACGTCTCTTGAACTGTCTTATAAAATTATTGAAATGCACTCCACATTGTTTCATCGGTTTGCTCAGCAATCAAAACAATCATGAGAATCGTGGGAATCTGCTAGAAGCTCGCTGATTGGCTGGCTCACCTGTCAGTCTTCAGGGTTGTGTGGGTTAGTGCTGAATGAGCCTCAGTGTTTGACTCGGTTTGACAAGTTTCCCAGCGACGATCATGGCGGGTTGGTGTGTATAGTTTCGTTGACATATCGGCAAACAGCGCATCCTGGATAAGTTTTAGGTCGACTTGGGATCCGACAGTTTATCAAATGTAGGGACGTAAACGATAAAAAAACTCTCCAGCTTTCTGAGATTTGAGATAGCACGTCGAACCGACTCTGTGGTCCATAGAATCAGACGAGAGTGAAGATGAACCGCCTGTCTTTTGACGATCCTTCGTTGGATCTGGATCCAACACTGTCTCTTAACGACCCAAGTGAAATTGACACGGCCCTCTTAAGCGACATCGATGGTAAGGAGTTGTGCATTTATTTATATGGATACCTGTTAAGTCAGTCATGTTTAAAGAGCTGCAAGAGTAAGCACTGCATGGACTTTTCTCTGTTATTTCTTTAGTAATGTGGGTTGTGCATTTTGTAACAAACGGCAAAAACAAAGTTAATGGCTCAAACAGCTTATAGTGTCTTAATAAGACACATAGCTAGAATTAGCTATTTAGCTTTTGAGTTTTCTAAAATGGTTCCCTTTGGTTTTATACGTAAAATTAATAGATTTGTGTTGTAAGTGGTTTTCACTATAACTTAAATGTGCACAAATTGGTTATTCTATTGCTAATTTTAGCAAGTGAGGCTAATGTGCTGCTAACGGTTGTGAGTGAGCCCCGCCCCCAGCGTGCCTCGCCGACAGAGGTTACTGTCGTTCATTCCTCCTTCCTGGGTTCAGCTCCCTTAGTTGACCGAATTAACAAGTTTTTACGGTTTGCCCTAATATAATACGACAATTCTGCGTTATTACGCCTAGCTGTGTCTTTTAGCTTAAATCCTTGTGAATTATAATACGTTCCACAGTTTGTATTAAGGAGGGGGGAAACTGCTTTTTTTTTATCAATAATGCAAGATTTTCTGTCTCCTAAAGATTCTCCACCGTTCTTCAATGTGTGTTTTATGAGCACAGCCAACGTGTAGCACGATAAACGGGTGTGGGTAAACAGTATTCGGTCGTGCTCTCCTAAATTTGACCGACTGTAACCCACTGGTGACGCTGCACGATGGTAACCTCCAGTGGAAGCCAAGCATCTCTCTCTCTCTCTCTCCTCGCTGTCTTGGTCTGATCGGCATAGCAAGTCTGAGAGCCGCGCTCTGATTGGTCAAGAGCGATCACCTCATACACAACAGTGGTTTTTATACATTCAGGCTTCAGCGTTGCACAGCAGACACAACATACATCCGGCAGCGCGTTTCATGGATGCGATCATTCTATGCTTTATCCAGTTAAATGTAGAAGTGGGAAATTATTTTCAGTATTTGCAAAGAACACTTTATCTTTGTCAAGAGAGAGTTCTCAAACTGGTTATACCTTGGAAATCCAATTATCATTAGAAGTTTTGGTATTGACTGTTTTATAAATGAAATGGCAGTGCTTTGGTTAAAAAAAAGCTTAATAAATGCAAACAGCTGGATATATTATGTATTATTAATGCACATTCTTATTTCTGGAATACAAAAATGACTCAAAAGAAAGTTGCAAGTCATCCAGGTTCTCAACCAGCCCCAGACTGATATACTACCACCACTCTGTACGTACCAGTAGATATTCAAATTGCATACCATCATTTAGCAAAGAAAAAGAAACAAGGCAGGATTTTCTCAAAATTTCCACCAGTGTAAAAAAAAAAAATTATTAAAGAAAAACACAAATGGATAAAACACGACACAGACAAAGGTGAAGCGCATATTCTTCACCTTCACTTTGGCGTTTAAACAGCTTGAGGCAGAAAGCTGTGCGTCCGTCTGGAAGGTTCTGCTTTTGATGTGGTACTGTTTGCCTGGTAGCAACAGTTCCAGGAAGTTCGTGTGGAGTGTGTGAGGGGTCTCTGGTAATGTTCAGGTCCTGGTTCCTATGGCTACACTGGACCTGATCCAGGACAGAGAGCAGACACACTCCAGATGCCTTTTAAACCTCTGATCTTAGCTGTCACTTTGCCTTTTCACCTTTTTATCACATTTGTATTTCAATTTTTAACAGATCCTTTTTTATCTCTTAATGGAGTAACTATAAGGTTTATTTCTGGTTTATGGGTAACATTCCTAATTATTTCTGTTTTGTTTTGTTTTTTCTGCGCTTCTGCAGACATGCTTCAGCTCATCAACAATCAGGACATGGAGTTTGGAGGACTCTTTGACTCCACTCCCTTCGCAGGGAGCCCTTCCACCCAAGAGATGAATGCCTTGTCCCAGACCATCACCTCTGTTTCTCCTCCTGCCACCGCTCCCACACCTTCATCCACCACCACTTCCTCCATCCTGAGCAGCAACCCCCACTTAGACGCCCTGTTGGGCCCGCCCATCAGCCGCAGCTCCTCGGCCCCGGACAAGGCCTTCCAGCCCGCCACCTTCCAGCAGTCTCCCCTGGCTCAGGTAGCCAGCACCGCACAGAGGCAGCAGCAGCAGCAGCCGTCGTCGAGCCAGCAGGCTCAGAGCCTCAGACAGCCCCTCGTGGAGCAGCCCCAGCCGAGCGTCAGCCCGCCTGCCGCCGCGCAGGCAGCAGCGTCGTCCCCTCACGGCTCGCCAGGTCCAAATCCGGTGTTCAGCTCCCCGACACAGACACTCTTCACATCCCCTGCGCCTCAGACTGCGCCTCAGCCCCAGGCACAACCGCAGGCCCAGAGCAAGTTTCAGAGCCAAAGTAGCTTTACGGGTAAGTCCTCTGCAGGGTGGCGAACGTGTCGGAAGAGAAAGACGTGTAAGCTCGAAAAGCTGGAAAATCAGAAATTTTTCAGTGCAGTTCCACAATCGTTTTCTCTGTGTGTCACAGACTAATATCCATCACGAATTGACGTTCGCAATGTTTTGATCTTTAATGTGAGTTAAAGAAAAAAAAAAAAGTTGTCCCTATGTCACCGGTGTCTCAGTATGGGCTTATTTGAACGAATGGTGTACGAATTGCTGTGTTAATGGCTCAGACTGACTAGTGTTGTAAAGCTGCTTAATTACATAATAAGCTCTTCGAGTGCTGTCAATTTATCCTCTGCTCATGTCCGCTTAATAGTTTGTGTTCATTTTAATAATGTCCTGTGTCTTCTGCTACAATCATTAATTAGATGTTGAGGTGTGACAACAAAGAAGCCTCTGGATATTGCAACTAATTTCTGTCTAATAGCCCTGGCTAAATAAATGTTGCAAACTATTATCAAAGTTCTGCGTTTGCACAATACCCTCTGCAGATATAGGGTTCAGCAGAGTGCAGTAGCTACTGTGTAGTGTCTTATACGTGCATACGCAATAATTAGTTTAGATTATGCGTAGAAGCAACTCTCCGATTCGCTGAGCTAAGGAGATATTCTGAGGTGTTCACTGGGGTTAGGATGATGTAGTTCTTTTTTTTTTTTTTTTTATAGTTCTTTTTTTAATTTTTATTGGATTTTTTCCTTTTTTTTTTTTTTTTTTATTACCGCATGGCTAAAGTCTCTGACCCAGGTGCGGTTTGGCACATGTAACCATTATCTCAGTTTCACGTGATAAGAGGAGGTATGGAACGACTCACTGAAATTTCTAAATGGGTAAAAGGTTATCTTCAGTCTACACACTTATTAACAAATCGTTTTATGGAATTACAGGCTTAGTTAGAATATTGGCAAAAGGGCCCAAAAATGGTTTTGCTTCTTGTGTCGCCGCATGAAGTCCTTCATCTGTTCCAATAACCCGATGGCAAGAAATTTGCATTCCTGGCTTATGTCTGAATTACTTTTACGTTTCACGACGTCTAGATTTGGGATTTATGTTGAATCACTTTCTGCGTCCATTTGACTTCTGTTCGCCTTCCAGAGGAAGTGATGATCTAATTGCTAAATAATCAATACCTATTCTGAACAAACTGTTTGAGTGTTTCTCACCTGATATTCAGCTGATGTTTTTCCAACTGCTTTCCACCCCAAATAACGACAGAAAAGTTTTACAGCTGCAGGCAAACCTCTGCTTTCTGCTTGCATATCGGTATTTTTAGACCACCTTCGTCCAGGAATGCTTCAGTTTTTTATGCTTGCTTGCATAATTCTGAAATGACACATTTTTAGAAAACTACAACTTTTTTTTTATTTTTTATTTAGACAAGCTTTTTCTTAAATGCACCTCTTATTGTTTTTGTCAGCTTGTTTTTCTAGATCGTTTTATAGCACTTTGTGATTTTTGCCAGTGAAAGGTGCTATATAAATAAAGTTTACTCACTTGCCACCTTTCTTTTAGTGAAATAAAAGATAGGCTTTTTAAAGAAGTGATAAGATAACAAAAGATTACGATAAATACTTTGCAGTCGGTATAAAGACATAAAAGTTTTAGCATTTGAACTGCTTCCATCCACTGATTCTTTTTCACAAAACATTTGCCGCCTTTAGACTTTGCTTGATTGCCAGTGTTGATGTGCCACATGTGCAGCACTTCAGCTGCAATAAAAAAATACAGCAAATACCCATATTAATTCCTCTGAAAGAAAAAAAAAAAAAATTAAAGTGATGTTTTATCGAGTTTAACCTGCTTGGTTTAACGGCGCTGTCACTCTTTTTGCAGCCGTCAGCCCCAGCAGCGTGAGCCCTCCTGCCACCAGCTTATCGTCCTCGCCTCCCAGCGTCCAGTCGGTGACCATTCAGACCCAGCTTCAAGGCCTGACCACTGCCTCCCCGCTCCTGGCCACCTCAGCTAGCCCTCCAGCACAGACCATCACAACCCAAGTACAACAAGTACCTGTAAGTGTGTGAGGCCGCTCCTTGATTGCTCCTGGGCTGGATAAAGGATGCCTTCCTTGATGATGGGTCTTTGGTCTGTGTGTGTTTGCATCAGGTGCTGCTGCAGCCCCAGTTCATAAAGGCTGAGTCCGTACTGCTCACCACTTTAAAGCCTGACCCGTGTATGGTCACAACCATGGCCTCTCCTACGTCCCTAGCGACCACCACCAGCCCGGTTCAGAGCACTGCCCTGCAGGTAGCAGAAGAGGGCAGATGTCAGTGTAAATTGTGAATTTTACATTCGAGAAAACTTTCCTGAGTTCCATCCGTCTGTAGGCTTTTATGGGTGGGGGTACCATCCTGACCACCGTGCCTGTGATGGTGGACGCGGAAAAGCTTCCCATCAACCGCATCGCCATCGCCGGCAAGCCGTCAGGCCAGCCGCACAAGGGGGAGAAGCGCACGGCTCACAACGCCATCGAGAAGCGCTATCGCTCCTCCATCAACGATAAAATAGTGGAGCTGAAAGACATTGTCGCTGGCACTGAAGCCAAGGTTGGAAACTGTTTATTCTATGCTCTGCTATGCTATGCTGCAATGCTATTTCGTGTTCTTGGTTCTGGTCGTAATGTAATGGCTGCCCGGTGTAGATGCTGTGTTTGATCTTTATTACATCCACTCCGTGTTTTTCCTTCCTCTCCTTTAGCTCAACAAGTCGGCTGTCCTCAGGAAAGCCATCGACTACATCCGCTACCTGCAGCAGACGAACCAGAAGCTCAAACAGGAGAACATGGCTCTGAAAGTAGCAGCTCAGAAGAACAGTGAGCATTTGAGCCCTCATCTTGTCTGTGTTCTTAAGCGCGCCATTAAGCCGGGCTAAAGCCCTCCGAGCTGTTGGTCGACACTCTGACTGTTCTTTCTTTGTGTGTGTGTGTGTGACTTCTTTCTTCTGCCTTCCAAAGAGTCTCTCAAAGACCTGGTTGCCATGGAGGTGGACACTCAGGCAGAAGTGAAGAACGAGCTGCCCACTCCGCCAGCCTCCGACGTCGGCTCCCCGACCTCCTTCTCGCACTGCAGCAGCGACTCGGAGCCCGACAGTCCCATGGGAGAGGACACAAAGGTGTGTGGCGAACATTTAATTTGCCAGGCAGCGGTTTTGAAAGTTGCGAGACAGTCAGTTTTTAAAAAAAAAAATTATGTTAGGTTAAATTTACCCTAATTGTCCTTTTCTGGATCTCCCTTTGCTGCAGTCCCATTTAGGCTTGCTGGACCAGTCTGCAGCAGGTGGCGTAGTCGGAGGCATGCTGGACCGCTCCCGCATGGCGTTGTGCGCTTTTACCTTCTTCTTCCTCTCCCTCAACCCGCTGGCTGCTTTGCTCTGCTCATCCGGCAGCAGCTCTGCAGGAAACGCTGCCGACATTACCCCCCATCACGCAGGGAGAAGCGTCTTGGGTGTAGATATTCCAGGTAAACCTGCTGGTTCGTCGTAGCGGTTGTCTACCGGAGTTTTTTTTTTTGCTCGTTACTGAGTGTTTCCATGCTGTCCGTAGCTGAGTCTTGGGGCTGGATGGATTGGATGCTCCCCACCATATTGGTGTGGCTGCTGAACGGTATTCTGGTGTCGGGAGTTCTGATCCGATTGTTGGTTTACGGCGAGCCCGTGACCCGTCCGCACTCGGGATCGTCTGTGCTGTTCTGGAGACACCGCAAACAGGCCGACCTGGACCTGGCCAGAGTAAGATGGTCTGGTTATTAATCAGCCTTTTGAATGATGATTCATCCATGTCTTACATTCTGTCTTCTTTCCCTTCAGGGGGATTTTGCTCAGGCCAGTCATAACCTCCGAACCTGTCTGAAGGCACTGGGTCGCCCCCTGCCCACCTCCCAGTTGGACCTGACCTGCGCGGTGCTCTGGTCCCTGCTGAGGTTCTGCCTGCAGCGCCTCTGGGTCGGCCGCTGGCTCGCTGCAAGGGCTGGAGGTCTGCGTAGCGATCGCCCCCTGCAGGAGGACGCGTGTAAAAGCAGCCGTGATGCCGCCTTGGTTTATCACCGCCTGCACCAGCTTCACATGACAGGTAGATTTAACAGCACAACTTAGCTTATGTTAATCTGATTTGACTTCTTAAAATGAAATCTTTGGTCTATGCTAATATCATATATAACGATAGGAAAAATTGTGGATGTTATGAACCTTTTTTTTTTGTGTGTGTGTGTTTGTGCAGGGAAGCTGAACGGCAGCCACCTGTCGGCAGTCCACATGGCTTTAAGTGCGGTGAACCTGGCAGAATGTGCTGGCTCATGCCTGCCTGTAGCCAGCCTGGCTGAGGTCTACGTCTCTGCAGCGCTACGAGTCAAAGCCAGCCTGCCAAGGATCCTCCATTTTACCTCTGTGAGTCGTCATTCCCACGCTTATATCAATCAGTCAGAAGCCTTCGGTGACTGAAGTCAAGCGAGCCTCGCTGAACAAAGCTCCGTCTTCTCTCCCGACCGACAGCGTGTGTTCCTGAGCAGTGCCCGCCAGGCGTGCCTGTCGTCCAGCGGCTGCGTGCCTCCGGCCATGCAGTGGCTCTGTCACCCGCTCGGACACCGCTTCTTCGTGGACGGGGACTGGGCCATTCGCAGCACGCCTAAAGAAAGCATCTACAGCCAGGCCGGAAACACTGGTAGGCCACCAGTTACCTAACGTGGCCTAATTTAGTCCATTGAATTGTTTTTTTACTTCCCCTGAAAGCTATTCTGAAATAATTTAAATGGCTTGGCGTTCCTACAGTGGACCCTCTGGCCCAGTTGACTCAGGCTTTCAGAGAGCACCTTCTCGAAAAGGCTCTTTACTGCGTCGCCCAGCCGCACGGAGAGAAGAGTCCCAACCAGGCTGACGGGTGAGAAAACACCGGGGGCTTTTAAACATGTCTCTGTTTCTTTTCTTTTCTTTTCTTGTCTTTTTTTATTTTTTATTTTTTTGACCAGTATTCATTATTTATTTTCTAAAAGACACGAAAAGTTCCCTCGATTGTGAAAAAGTTCCTAATAAATGAGAATGTTGGAGCACTTGTTGACCTTTTGACTGGTCTCTGCTACCAGGGAGTACGCCGACGCCTTGGAGTACCTCCAGCTGTTGATTAGTGCGTCCGACGCCGCCGGTGCAACGTCCCAGTCCTTTGCAATCGGCTCCAACATGGCCACTGTGACCGGTAGGTTCAAAATAATTAGAATATTAAAAGTTTGATCAGAAGTTTTTTGAAAACAATGGTAATTATGACAACTTTTTTCTTTTTCTTTCTGTAAATGATGATGATTGTCATAGTTAAATATTAATTTAGAATATTCACACTTAAAAAAAAAAAAGGAATAAAAAATGCTGGTTAATTTTTACAACATTGATAGTATTAATAAGAATTAAAACAGCATCTTTGTAAATAATAATAATAACAATAATAATAATCTTATCAAATAAAATATTTAAAATACATAAATAAAACATGCCTTTGTAAATAATAATGCTGTAATCATATAATGTTGTACAATAAAAATATAATCGAGTAATTAAACCTGCCTTTATGTTGAACAGAAAATGCATGAAATATAGTAATAGTTATGACAATCGTTATTATTTTATTCTATAGAAGTATCATACTTCCTAATAACTGCACAGTATTTAATCATATTACAGTTTTGTACAGTAGATTATGCTGCTGTTATTATTAAGCTAGTTTTTTTAATGTATTGTTTTTAACACTTTAAGAACTTTTATTGAGAACTTTTACATCCAGTTTTCCCCTTTACGGGAAAATAAAGGCTGATTCTGTTCCATTCTGCAATAATTCAAGCAATTGATAAGTCAGAATTACAAATTATAACATTCCTGGAAAATCACGACAGAAAAAATGGCTTTTAATTTAACCTCTTAATGCATTGCTTCATTTTGCCTTTACATGTCCCAGCCGTGTCATTACCTGGGTGTTTTTTACTAAATCAAATCGCCAACAAAGTCCATTTATACTCTTTGGAAATCACGTAGTCTGATTTCCAGTCGACTTTCAGCCCCGCAGCACATCTTTTTGTCTCCACTAATCTAAGCTTAAAAAAAGAGAAAGAAATTAAAAAAAAAAAAAAAAGGGAACCCGGTAAAATGGAGGCACACCGAATTGCTTCATTTATCTTCAGCACTGTCAAATCTGTGATCACCTTGAAAGGAGGAAGGGAAGCGAGGCTGTGCCGGGGTTTTTAATCGGAAACTTTTTGTTGGCAGAGCTTCGGGATGCTCTCGGTGTTTTAAAATGTGCTTGTGGAGGTTTGCATGGGTGTGCAGCAGAATATATTACCCTCCTTAAAACTTAAGATCTCGCTGTGGGTGCAAGGTGGGACTCTACCAGAGAGAATGATTCAGGGCTCAGGATATAGACAGCAGCTGTCTTTGTGTATTGTGATGCATGTTAAATGTGGGGTGGAAAAAAAGCCAGTGGGGGATTCGAATATTTGCATAATTGCCTGTCTACGGGAGGGTGTCTCATTTTTTTTTTTTTACTTTTTTTTTTTCTTCTCCAATCACCAGGCTGCGACCCCCACTCTAAATGGTGGTCCTCGGTTGCCATAGTGATCATCAATTGGCTTCAAGGAGATGATGCTGCAGCAGAGAGGCTCTATCCGACCGTGGAGCACCTGCCTCGCAGCCTGCAGAACGCAGAGTAAGTTCCCTTACCCCCCCACACACACACACACACACACACACACACAGTCACACACTTGCACTGCTTTAACCTGTGTCCTTTGTCTGATTTGCCGCTGGTTCTGGCAGGAGTCTTCTGCCCAAAGCGTGCCTCAACACATTCAGGGCAGTCAGAGCTCTGCTGTCCAAGCCAGAAAACTGCCAGCTGAGTCTGAGCCACACTGACAAGGCCAGCGCCCTGCTCCGAGACAGCCTCAACCTGGGACCGCACTGCCACAGCTCCAGCTTGGACAAGGTACGCACATGCTGGAGTCGAGCTGATTTACCTTTTAAAAGCTTACAGTGGAATACAAAAAAAGAACAAAAAACTGAAGGGAAAAAAAAATCACGTTTAGGATATTATTTGCACACAAAAGCCGCAGGATTTTTCCCTGGCCTCAGATCTCCAGATTCCCCCCCTGCAGTAGTTCCTCGGTTCCTCTGTGGGGCGCTGCGGCTGCCCTCCCTGTGGTTTCTACCAGATGGTGATTCTGGTGGATTTGCAGCTCAAAATGAGTGTGCTGTGTTTTTGTGTGTGTGTGTGTGTGTGTGTGTGTGTGTGTGTGTGTGTATGTGTGTGTGTGTGTGTGTGTCTATGGCCAGAGCTGCGGTGCATTGTAGTTGCATTGCATGTGTGTCTCCTAAGAGTGCAATGTACCTGCAGTGCAACACAGAGCTGGACCAAGAGCAGCAGAACACACAAACACACAATCACACACACACACACACTCACAGGATGGAGGAGAAGGGAGGGTTTGTTTCTGCTTTATAAAATCTCTGTAGGTTTTCTTTTCAGTCTACACGTGGAAGGTAAAAACAACCATTAAAAATATGAAATATTTCACGTAACACATTTTCGTGACGCCAACTCGCATCCTATTTGCGTACTTCAACCAATGCGGTCAATATTTCTACAGGTCGTCGAGTTAATGGTGTGCGACCTCCTGCTGGTTTTGAGGACCAACATCTGGCGCTTGCAGCAGCAGGGGACGAGTCCCACAGGGTCCGGCTTGGCCGGCTCCAGCGGTCCTGCCGGCCTTCATCAGGCGTCGCCACCAGAACTTCAGGGCTTCCAGCAGGACCTCTGCTCCCTGCGCAAGCTGGCACACAGCTTCAGACCCGCAATGCGAAGAGTACGTGCAATTTTTACCCGTGTGTTTTCAGGTGGTTGACAAACTGCTTTAACGGATCGGTTGCTATTCGACCGATAAGAAAGGTTGATTTTGGGTTTGGTGAACCATTTCAGGGTTGGTTTGGATTAAAACTCTCCTGAAAGCGACCCATTTTTTTCTTTACTGGTCGAACAGATTATACTAAATGTTCCACAAAATTTAAGATTTCATCATTTTGACACGGTCATTCCTTTGGAAGAGAAACAGGCCCACAGCATCACAGATCCTCCACCGTGCTCATCAGTGAGCATAAGGTGCTTCCTTACATATTTATCCTTTGTTCCACATTAATCCCACCTGATCTTAGCGCCATCTGACCAAAGCTAAAGTCCCACTACAGTTCAGCAAACTCCCACTCTAGTCACTCTGTTTAACTTTAAAACCTTTTTTTTTTTTTTTTTTAATTTTGCAGGAATTTTGTTCGCCTTTCTGCATAAACGTACTCAACTTGAAGGTTGGATTTTTCAGATTTCTTGCCCAATAAAAGGCTTTTATAACAACACATAGATACGCTTTGTGTCGTTATAGAATCCATCATAATAAATCCCTAGAGATGGTGAGCACATTGCTGCTTCCTTTAAACACAAACTCATCCATTTTTAAACCGCCATGTTTAAATCGGCAACACAACCCAAAGCAGCTCTGACTGAAGCTGATTGTTCACAGGGAGTCTGTGGAGCAATTCTCAGTCAAAAAATAAAATTCTTCTCACTTCCACTCCTAACACACACACACACACACACACACACACACATAGCCTTAGGCAAGTGTGTGGCAGCATTGTTCACAGAGAGTCTCTCTGAGGTAGAGCTGAGCGTTAGGTGTGAGTCATCGTCTCTCGCTCTTGTTCCTCCTGTTTGGCTCTGATCTCTCTCTGCCCTCTGCTTCTCTCCAGTTGTTCCTTCACGAAGCTACTGCCAGGCTGATGGCGGGGGCCAGTCCCACCAGAACCCATCAGCTGCTGGACCGCTCACTGCGGCGCCGAGCAACACCCGGAGCCAAGACAGGTGCGTTCGTGTCGGTGGAGAGGCTTCACGGGGTTTCTAGGCGTCATCTGACCCGTGCAAGTAATCGGGACGCGTCTGGCGAGACGAATGTTTTACGGTCAGAGAATCTGCAGTGTGAGGGTTGGCTCGGTTTATTGTTTTGATAGAAGTCTAAAAGAAAAAAAAAAAGATTTTTTTTTTTTGAGAGACCTAAAAGGGTCTGAAGGCAAACATATGTCAGGCTCGGGGTGCTTGAAATCCGTGAAAATGCTTGAATTTCATTTTGGTGTTTTTCAAGGTTTGGAAAGTCTTTGAAGTGCTTGACATTTAAACCTGACAGTTTTGCAATCTAATAGTCGATTAAAAGCCCACATGTGTTGTCTACAGCTGAAACCAAACATGTTCAGACACTTAATAAAAGACACAGATACATTTCTTCTCACCGTCTGTTGAATCAGACGAAACATTTCATGCTTTAGGCCAGTTAGAATTGCCAAAGTTATTTCTATTTACTAAATGCCAGAAAACGTAAGAACACTTTTTTGTGAATTTCTTTGTTTCTTTATTGACCTGTGTTCCTATGAAGCATTTAATTTGAGCAGGAAGGTCATTTACCTTAACATTACTTTTGTTTGGATTGTTCCAATGTAATCAATATTTATTATTTCCAATAACTCAACAAGTTATTGATTGTCTTATTTTATAGTTCGGAAAAATTATTCAAATTGGGGGATTTTTTTGTTGTTGTTAAATTAGAATTTTCTTTATAATTTTGTCATATATTAATTACTTAAAACAATTTTTGTAGTTAATTTGTATTGTTTTTATCTCCAAAGTGTAGTGCAAGAAAAGTTAGAAAATTTCCCTCTAAAGTGCTTGAAAGGTCCTTGAATTTTACTGCGAGCTAAGTGAACGTATCCACTTGACATTTATATTTACTACTATTTGTGTGACATAAAATCACAATAAGTATGTCAATGTTGGGGGGGGGGGGGGGG